>NW_017732155.1:194654-224544 GCF_001890085.2 Hipposideros armiger
AAACGACAGCAACTTGTCTGTTCCCCTTTCCCCAATTCCCCAGCACTGTTCCCATCCCCCCAATTCCCCAATAAAAATCTTAAAAAAAAAAAATAAAATAAAGGTTATCTCATGATTCTATTATATTAGTGACATATGGGCTAAATTAGCACCACCTAGCTTAAGGGTACAACAGTACCCCCTCCCCATAGTATCAAAGACTTAGATTTGTTTGTGCATTTGCAAGATGCACACAAACTCCCCATACATATACCTACAGATGCTTCTCATTGTATTAGCAAAACTCTTCAGAGGAGTAGTAAACATTTTCCTCCTTCAAATATTATTATTATGTCATTCAGCCCTGCCAGAACAAAAGCTATTCAGATTCTGTGAAAGTAACTTGTCATGTTAAAACATAGTTATATGGCCAGATACTTTACAATGTACTACTCAAATACTAATCAACTTTAAAAAAAAAAAAAAAGCAACTGTCAGACCTCTGGCAAATAGTAAATCGGAAGCTGAAAAGAACATTGCAAGCTACAGACTGTCATACATTCAAACCACTGATAGGCATACTCCTGACCGAAAATCGTGATCTAACCACACACACTTCACTTACAGGAGTGTTTTCTGCAG
This sequence comes from Hipposideros armiger, assembly GCF_001890085.2. Classification (NCBI taxonomy): domain Eukaryota; kingdom Metazoa; phylum Chordata; class Mammalia; order Chiroptera; family Hipposideridae; genus Hipposideros; species Hipposideros armiger. The sequence continues at coordinate 195,276 of NW_017732155.1, forward strand.
GCTTCAATTAAGTAACCTGAAAACTATTAGAAATTAACCTTTACAAGGACCTACATGTATACAAATTAGGAAAAATATAATCAACATGCTCAGTCTTGGACTATTTAAAATGAAAAGTGTCTCAGATTTGGCAATTACAAAAATAATAACTAAACAAAATATAGAGAAATAAGTTGTAAAGAACTGTCCCACAATGTTCTGTGACACTAAACAAAGTCAAAATAAGGGCAAGTTTTGGAGATTATGTCGGTGTCAAAATAAATCAGGTCTTTCCATTTACTGATAATGAGCTCAGGACATTTGCCAAACTACTGAAAAGACAGTCCTTTTCGCTAGCCTGCCTTATTTTGCAAAACAAAAGTTTTATAAATCATCACATATTTTACTAAAGACTCTGTTTTTGCAAAAAATAACTTGTTTGGTTCAAGTATAAACCCAGCTAAAAGGGGAAACGACCTTGTTTCAGGGAACATTGATGGTTTCTTCCCCAAAGACCCTCAATGGAGTTCATCTGTGATAGATTCAGTTTCCAACATCAAGCCAAGCTTTCAGGAAAGGAAAGTTTGGCCCTCGCACCCAGCTCACCCCAATTACCCTTGATCCTTGAAAAGAATACTTGTATTAAAATAGAGCAAACTCACAAAAGGAGACAATGCACCATTAGAGGAATGGAAGAAGTGAAGAAGAGGGCCACCAGACAATTTACTGGTTGGGTGATATCCCATAGTTCCCAAAAAAGCTCGTGCAGAGCCGAGCCCTCGTCTTGGTTACCATTTTATTTATATATAAAACCTAGAACTACCCCAGCACATGGCAATCATGAAGTGATAAATGGTATCAATTTGAACACTGACTCTGTATGGGAATATAAAACTTTATTGTTATCAAGGTATTTTCACACACATTAATCTTATCTGACCCCCCAACAACCCTGTTGAACTCTGCAGAGAGGAAATTAAGTCTCCAGGAGACTGAGCAATTCGTCCAAGGTCATAAATGTAGAAAGGGGTGTGCTGACATAAGAATGCAGGTTTTCTTTACAGAAATACATATTTTCTTTCCCCTTACACAACCTCCCCATTGCTCGGTCCCCACCACAGCTAAGGTCCCCAATCACGATGCCTACACCATAAAATTAACCTCAGCCAGAACAGGCAAACTTGTATCTAATATAATATTGGAGAGAGTGAAATTCTATTTTTTTAACCTAAATATTTATATGATTGCTATTACTTTTTTACTGATTTGTTGAAAAAAAAATCCAACTCTTGATCATTTTGGGTGGGATCATAAAGAAGGTCATTTCTAAACTGTATCTGGAGAATTCAACATCTATGTAATAAAATATAATGTCCATCATTTTGTATAAAGTCACATGGTTTCAACGAGAACTCTGTGCGGCCTTAGGTAGCCCTCAACTTCTTTCTGGCTCTAGCTACCAGAGAGGCTAGGCGATCAGGGCTTTCTCATACCAACTCACAGAGGCAGTTGTGAGGAACACATAAAATCCTGTATGTGAGAATCAGAAAATGTAAGACAGGAGAGGTACATAAATGCTAGGTAGGTGCGAATGTGTCTTAAAATCCATTTCATTCCTCAGGGCCCAAGCAGAATTCTCTGGAACCCCTAGGGCAAATGCTGAGTCAACCTCCTCTCCTAAACTTTACCTCCTCTTTAACATCTAGGAGGAACATTACTATCTCCTGCATTGGTTCCTTCTTTAAAATATTTGCATCCCAGCTCTGGAGCAAAGTGGGCGAGGAAACTATCACAGAGGCTGTTTGACACTGGATTTCATAAACGTGATGCCCATAGGCAGCTGGGGCTAAGAGTGACACCAACATGTGGACCTATTTCGGGACTGATATGAGTCTAATGTTTTCCATCCAGACACATGACCTCTGTTGACTTCGATGGACGATAAATTTGTGAGCCGATCTTAGGAGCCACTGTTCTTTTACTCCCTGTTGAAGGAGGTTTCGGTGTTCTGGGGCCTGATGGCATGTATGAACTTTGGGACCTGAAGTGTTTTGGTGGGTTTAAATCCAAAAGCCCTCAGGTTCTTGAAAGGTTCAGATGGAAGATTATTCTATCTGTGCCTTGAAAGGTAGAATAAAGAGAACTGAAATACGCTTGTAACATATGACCTGTGACCCTAGGGGAACAGAGGACCTTTTGCCAAGTTTCTTGCACATTTCCTTAAAAGCAACCTGGGCAGAAAGTGAGAAAAACAGGTCCGTTCTAATGAGCACCTAATGGGTAGAAGCACCAGAGATTTATTTTGTGAAGGCTTCAAAAAATGGCTGAGGTCTTTAACCACTAAGCTTCCAGAAAATGTGTGCCCTTATTAAGTATCAGCAGAATAACCGGCCAGTGTTTGAGAATCATGAATGTGGCCTTTTGACTTCCAAATTATACGAGGATATTTTCCTTGACCTCCCCTTATTACAGATCCGTAAAAACGACACTGCTTTGTTCAGGCAACTCAGGACACATGGTGCTGCATGCTTCTGTGGAAACACATCCCACATGAAATTAAGTTAGAGGTGGTATTTGAAAAATAAATAAATAACGAAGTTCCAATTCACTGCAAATGGTACAGGAGGCCAGTAAGTGGGAAGGCTGCAAGAAAAGGACTTCTTTTTAGAAAGATGTTTTACAGGACTTTTTCTGCATCATTAACTCTTCTGGAATCCTGAACATAGCATGATGAATTTCCCTAAAGAAGTAGCTACTGTTTAATTTTGAATCACTTCAAAGAGCCACAGCAGAAGAAATCAAAGAAAACCAAAAAGACCAGGAGATGTGAAATTCGCCAAGGGGGGGAAAAAAAACCCATGAAGGTTCTAACAGATTTTGACCATGTACTGAAAATACCAATGATTATTTTGCTACTACATACAGTGTTTTACTGTTCCATGTGACTGAAATAAGCCTCTGTATTCATAGGAACACAGGATATTTTTATTACAATATTTGTGTCATAGCTCTTTAAAAGGGAACATATTTTAAAACCTTGAAAAGAATCTCTGTCTTAAAATGGTTCTTGATATTATATGTGAGTGTGTGTGTTTTACTATAAACAGATACTTCATTGGGAGGTCACACTGCTGAAGAAAGTACAAAAGTACTGATAGTCTTACTCCTATCCCCAACATGTAGTTTTTAGAAGAAAAATGTAATTAAAAAAAAAAAAACAAGCAAAGCAATTTGGAGGGTGGAGAAAAATAAGAAAGTTGGCTGGGATACTATAATGGTTGTTTAACTTTAATAATAATAATAATAATTGGTCTTCAAAAATGCCTCGTGCAAAACCTACCCAAGGGAAAAGAAAGAAAACCTCCTAAAAATTCCGTATCCCCAAATACCACTAACATCAAAAACCATATGGAAAATGTCTCATAATGGTATCCACCCACCTAAGAAATTCAGTAAACTTTGTCTTCAATTACCGTTTAGAATATTCAACTCAAATTGAAATTCCAATTTGAAAACCCTGAGAAGACAAAGCTGGATTAGAAATAAAAGTTTTCAGTCTCCTTAAAAGACCATCTGTTTATAGACACCCTTCTCATACCCCACCTTGCCTTTGATCTGTATGTTAAGTCACAGTCGCAGCACAGCTGAATTTAAAGACATACACACACTGCTGCTATGAAGTCTAGTTACCACATATATGTTCTGAACTTGAATCAAGTTTCCCTCAGGGGCAATAAAATTTCACTAACATCCAGCAGCATTGTGAGTTTCAAAACATTAGTCTACCTGACTGTACAATCCTTTTATTGGCAGTGGAGAGCACGGGTGTTTTATTGATGTGGACTGTATTGTCAGTGCTCTATGGAAGAACCATTTAGCAGCCTATTAGCCTGTAACATTTTTATTACTGTTGTTAAATATCATTCCCCATACTGAACTCTGTATTAGAAAAAGCCAAGCTCGAAAATCTAAATATCCAGAAAAACTGCAGAGCTGTTGGCTTCCTGCTCCCCCCCCTCACTTCGCACCCCCCCCACACACACACACACATACACACATAATCTGTTGACTCTGATGAGAAGGAAAACAATGAGTATTCACTTCTTGCAGACAGAGGTCACTAATGGACTGAATTCAAATCACCGTGGCAGTAACCACAGAGTTATTAAAGTAATCTAGTGAGAAATGAACGCGAATTGAAATTAAAGATACCAAAAGATGATTATCCAGGAAGGTTTGACCTGAATAGAAATAAAATGACATCACCTTGACCTTTTCAGAATCTTCGAAATGGAGAGCAAAACCAAGAGCCACCGTCACCTTTGCTGTTTTTTAACTTCGGTAGAAGCAGCAATTCTTCCTTGCAGAATACAAAGCTGAAGAGACAAACTAGATCAGATGTTCACACTGGGTCTCTACAGATTAAGGCTTCTGGACTTGTACATATTTGAGCCTTTCTTGAAACCACAGTCTCAAACTGGGAAGATATAAGGTTTCTTTAGAAAGATATGTCTAAATCCTAAATCAAGCTCTCCAACAGGCCAGAATATAAATGTAACAGGCATCAGAGGAGTTTCAAATTAGATCCAGCCTGTTAAAATCAAACTCCGGTAAGATCACATCATTTGAAATTTAACATACAGGAAAAACCATGACAGTGTTAGGGACCCCAAGGTGCCCAGCATGGAGTCATTTGGGAATGGACTTTATTCTGTTAAAAGCATCCCCTGGATTTTCTAAACCCCCAATGAAATTACTGAAGTGTTAAGACATGGGCATTAAAAAACAAAACAACAACAAAAAACAAAAAAACAACAGCATTCCTTCCATGTTACATGCTAGCTTTATAATACGTTCTGCTACAGTACAGCCAGCCCAATTCTTTTTACAATTTCTTGTACCTACTGGCAGAGACAGGGAATCATGTTTGAAATTCCATCTTCCAACCTCCTCCAGTCACAGATATTTGCAACTCAACATGACAGTATGGTATCAACTGTCAATTGTGATTATTAAAAATCCTAAATGGTTTAACCCTATCCTGTTTGGGGCCTTTGAGGAGGGGAGGACCAAAAGTTGCATTTGGGGGAGCAATAACGTTGTAAAAAAATAAGCAACTTTTCATGGTGTGGGTATTGCCCAATGATATTGTCTTCTAATATGGTTCACTGTCGACCTTATCAATCTGACGCATGTTGCTTAGTGATTTAAAAAAATAAAGTCCAGTTCTAACACTTTGGATATTGACCTAAAATTATACATTCATACTGCAACCACCACATATATCCCTGGACAAATACCAAGCTGCATTCTATTTACCTCAAAATGTTTGGGGGATCCTTTCACTGGAGATTTAATAAGGTCATACCGTTTATGTCTACAGACAATATCTTCCCGATATGGAAGTTAGCCTTCATATTAGCTTTTGGCTGGGAGAAAAGTTAGACATAATAAATTTAGCAATATGCCTGAGAGCAAGTGGACATGCCCCAAAGCTCCCTGAAACTCTGGGTGATGAAAGAGCCTCCCAGCTGAGTGGGGAGCAATAGTTCCCACTTAGAAGAGGCTTTGCATAGCAAATGCAGCATGCAAAGAAATCTAATCAGCACCTTGCACTCCTGCGCAAGCATTTACACGGATTTGTGCCTTGCACTTGATTAGCTTACTGTAAGCTTTACAAGAGAATCCCTCCACTAAAATTAATCAGAAGCTCTTGGAGATTGATTTCCATTTACAAGAAAGCACTATGAGTTTCCAGGTGAATAAATAATGATCATGATAAAGATGATAGCAGCAAACGTTGAGCTGCTTGGAAACCCAAAAAGTCGACTGGGGGAGAGGGGACGTTGGCGAGTTGGGGCTGGAATCTTTTCGCTCTCGGAGTGAAAAGCAGGAGCTCTTTTCTTAGTTTGCCTAACTAAGACTGCTGTTCCGGAAACCGGAGCTGCTTCTCCGCGCTGCCGGCTCCTCAGTGCACACATGCGACCACTCACCGCCCCCGCACTACGGTGCATCAGGCCACCGAGGAAAAACCGGCCTCTCTGCAACACCATTACCACCCCCCAACCCCACGCACGCGCGCGCGCGCGCGCACGCACACACACACACACACACAAACACACACGGACAAGCGTTGCAAATTCACATCACCGATGGTTAGTTAGCGCGTTTCATCTCACCCTTCAATCAAAATGTGAATTCCAAAGTTCCTATTTTATACGCCATAAGGTGAATGAAGGGGGGAGGGAGGGCACCAGGGATGTCAAAACGGGGAAGGATAACGTCCCCCCTCTACTTTGAAATTTTCACGCACACCTCCCCCGCCCTCCATTTGCTTTCCTGCGCCAGCGGAACGCGGAGGGCGAATGCGAGTGGGTTCGTGTAATAATTTTTAAAAGATGCTATATAAGGGTAAAAGGGTGAGGGTGGGAGAGAGTGAAATCCATGCCTTAGTCCCCTGGATTGAAGAATACTAAAAGCCCCTGAACCCACATTCTAAATTTCCAACGGGCTACAAGAGGAGGCACCAGCTGGGGCCGCGGGTTAGCATCCATTCCCAGGAGGGATTCGCTGCCTCGCACAGCTGCCCCTGGTTCTCAGAGAAGCGCCACGGGCCCCTCGAACGTTACGGTGGATCTCACGGCGCTAGGTGCCTGTCCCCGGGATCTTGAACTTCGCCTCCCTCTCACTTTCAGCCAGAACTGGAGAGCGTCACGAATGGCGCTGGGGGGGAGCACGAGCCCAGCGGAGGGGCTAGAAGGAGAAGGTTGGGGTGCCTGTTACCTGCGAAGGTTCTCGAGGTCTCCTTCCAGCCCCGGAGGTAATCCCGCTCAGCGCCGCGTCCTCCCCCAAATCCAAACTTTTGCTCGGTCCTCCGGGGGGGCGGGGGCGGCGACGGTGGCTGCTGCCGGAGCCCGGCCCTGTCGCCCGCTGCGTCGGGGCGCGGAGGTGCGGAGGCCGAAGCCTCAGAGCGGCGCGCGCCTCCCGGTAGCCGGCCGGTGCCCGGGCGCCCCGCTTGCCTCTCTCGCTCTCGCCTTTCTCCCCTACGGAGTCGCGGCATCGTCTTCCCCAGTCCTCCGCCGCCTCCGCCTGCAGGATTCGAGCATGCCACTTTCTCTCGGCTCCGGCCGCCGCGGCCCCCGCCTCTCCTCCTCTGCCTCCCCCTCTCCGCCTCGGCCACGCCAAGTCCCGAAAGGCGGGCGGGCGGGCGGGCGAGCGAGGAAGGCGGCGGAAAGCGGCCCCGCAGCGCCGGGGCTCCTCGGAGACGGAGGACCCCAGGGGGCGTCTGGAGAGCCGCGCGGGTGCGCCTCCGACGCCGGGGTGCCCACCTCGCGGAGCCCTGCGCAGGACTCGCTCGAGTGCTGCGCGGGCTCCGCGTGGATCGGGAGGCTGCTCAGACCTCACTGCTGCCTGGATCCGACGCGGCCCGGCTAATGTAGGCTCCGCGGCCCCCACCCCCACCCTCCTGACACCCCCGGGAGATGTTTACAGTAATGAATTCGCGGGATCGCCTCCGCCGCTCCCGCGCCCCCCTCTCCCCTGGTGCCTCGCGCTCTGGCGCGCTCCCCACCTCTAGCCCTCTTTCTCTCCCTCCCTGGCTGACTCCCTCCCTCTCGGAGTCCCTCCCACATTTCTGGTTTAAAGAATGCTTGGGAGGCGCGGCCGCAACCCAAAGCTTTCCAAGAGGCGAAGTCAGACTTGGCTCTTAACCCTGTCCTCCCTGAAGCGAGTTGCCGAGCGCGGGGCTCACACCGCGGATGACATCGAGACCATGCCTGCCCCCTCCGCTCTCTGTACCCTGCACCATCTCACCCGCTCCCCAGTCCTAGGGATCATGCCACCCTCTGAACGCAGAAAGACGATTCCCGCCCCCCTTCCCACGTGCCATTGTACTTCCAACATCTATTACTTAGACACTAAGAAATGATCGAAACGTGAGATTAGAGGGTAAAAATATTACGAGTCTCAACCAAGATGGCGTTATTTCAAATGCAAGCAACCTTAGTGGTTTGCCCCCCACCCCATCACTAGCTCCCAGACCTTCTTAAATAACTCTACTTGGAAATATAATCCAAAATTCAATATGATTATTTTAAACACCCCATTTTTCTCCCTTCACGCTGGCCGCTGGAAAGAGCGTTGTTCACTTTCCCTATAGATTACAACGGACGACCAAATTCAGCCTCAAAGATTTAGGAAACAGGCTTGACAGCTAAAGAAGCCTGATTTGAGTACAGGCAACCGTTTTCACTTCCCAATCTCTTTGCAAAGGTGAAAAAGTAATGAAAGAAAACCAGGTGCATGTCTCTTGGGGCGGGGGGAAGGGTCTGGTTTTCTCCTCTAATTTCATTGCCGCAGCTCCTGCCTCCAGTAAGTTGCTGTCGTGTTCTAACTAGTCTGTACAGAGGCCGACTCTGAACAGAAGAGGGAGAGCGAGCTCGCGCCAAGTGCTGGGCTGTGCTGAGGTGCGCTGGCGGGGAGGGCAGGCCAGAAGCACCCCGCAGCTTGAAACAACTAGCTCAGGACCAACTCCCGAGGGATCCGCTGGGATAGCGCCGCAGAAGAGTGGAGCCGGGGCAGTGGCCACAACCAGCTGGCTAGGGATGATTTCCGGGTCCTCAGTTCAAAGCCTGAGTCACTTGGAACCACTTTCCCAATTGTTTTTATTTCCTTCATGTCCCTGTTGAGTCTATGGTCTTCACTCACTTGAGCTTCTAAATCCTGTTAAAACGTCTTGGAGAAACGCCCGTTTTGCCTCCCAGGCACAAGCCATGCACAGATCCACCCAGACGCACACCCGAGAGGCACGCTGGCACACACGCAGGCACGACCCGGACAAATAATGCATAAGGTAAAGATGGCTAGGAAAACGCTTTGACTGACATATACATAGCCACTCTTCTCCCTAAGCTCCGTGTGTGACTAATACCCAGAGGGAGGGGGCACGTGGCTGGGGGAGTTAATTGGACTAGGACAGAGAGTGCCATCTTGTTAAGAGGTTCCAGGAGCGAGACACCAGCGACAGCAGTGGTGGCCTCCGCCTCCAGCAGCAGCGGCCGCCAGCCGGAGCCCCACGCGCTCCGGGAATTTCCCGGGCATCAAGTGTGGGTCCAGCCCGCCCCAGCCACCCTCTTTCCTGATACTTCCTTTCCCCGGTTACTGCTCAGACTTCAACCTTGATCTTGCCCCGGGTTACAAAGGAGAAGTGACCGCGCCGGCGCTAAAAGCTCCGGGACCAGCCAGAACTGGTGAGCGCGGTGGAGAGATCTTTACAGCCGGCTCCGAGCCCGCGGGGACGAAGTGGCAGCTGGCGAGGCTCCCGCCCTCCTCACCGTCGCCTTGCCCCGCCCCCCTGCCTGGAGGTGTTAACCGCCCCCTCCCTGCATCCCAGGCATGCAGCGGAGGGAACGCAATCTGTTTTCAGCCTGGTGTGCTGCGGCCGTCCTCACCGCCCCCGCCGGTGCGCGGAGAGGACGCGCTGGTCCTAGCTCAGTACCAGGCCACTGATGACCAGACTGGCTGGAGAACGACTTGGTTTGGGAGAAAGTAATCTCCTCCCTAACTCGAAGGAAAACGAATTAGCACCCCCGCATCTTTTTAGCCACTAATCGATCCCGGATTGCGGGCAGGGGGCGTGCTGGTGGTTTTAGACGCCAGCTCTTGATAATAACGCTGGTGATATTAACAGCAGATGGAGTGGGCTCGGGCTGGGGACGTAGGGACGATGTTACTCTTGGAAGTTAACAGATTCATTCTTGGGATGTAAGAGGCTGGATTCGGGCAAGTTTCGTGGCTCTAGAAACTTAATTTAGGATGACGCTCCCAGCAGGCTAGCAAATTTGCGTTTTGACTCAGAGCTCAGTGACAAAACTCCTTAGAGAAAGTGGATTCGACCTGCAAATAGACCTCCCTAAAGTCGGGGGAGAGTTAAGCAGCCTATTTTCTCTCTGGATGAAAGATTAAGACTAAAACATCCCACCACCCGATGATCGTCCCTGCTGGTTAACGACCCCACCCCCCACCCCCCAAAGTAACCGCGTGGTGCTCGCGTAGTGGCAGCTACTAGAAACTCCACCTGGCACCACAGCCCCTTTACCTGGCGGCGTGTCTCCTTGCAATGGGCTCATCCAAATCCGACAGGGTCAGGGAGGTGGAAAGGGAAAAAGCTGGCGCGGCAGCAGCGGGGCTCCCGGGGCATGGTATTGTTTTAGGGGTCGCCGCCGAGGTCCCTCCTGCCCATCGTTGAGAACTGCCAACTTGGTCCCGGAGCTGGGTGGACACGGTGGCAGCCCTGGAGCAGCCGCCTCGCTGCTGCTTGACAACCGGGACCGAGGGCCAGAGACGCACCCCACGCGGTAGCTGCTCGGCTCCTCCGCGCGGCGATTTCGGCTACTGATGTTATCTCCCAGCGCTCAGTTCCTCTGTGCTGACAATGGAAGATGCCAAAATCGCAAGTGACGGCGACAGGTTTCGAACGTACAACTAACTACAAGGTACCCTGCTCGAGACTGTAAGCTACTTTCCCCCTCCCCCTCATCTCCCTCCTACAGGGGAGGGAACTAACTTAACCCTGTGTGCGCCCTACACTCCCTGGAGAAGCTGGAATCGACTAGGAAACCGCAGGCAGCGGCTCCCGGGGCGAGAGCTTTGTTCACGTGCGTTTCCAGTGGGTGTGTTGCTGTCTGGGGGCACTCGCGTGGCAAGACGCCAGTGGCAGGCTTCCAGCGCCAGACTCCGGCACGGGAAGGAGCCCTAGCATTTCATCCGGACCAGACCCAGCCCTCGCTCAGAATCTATTTTTTGCCTCCAGTTACCAGATTTGTTGAAGTTGCCAGGGAAGTTGGGGTTTATTCCTTTATTTCTTCCCCCCCTTCCTGTCCCCCGTATTATTATTTCCTTTCCTAGCAGCTCTGTGAATATGTGGAACTCTCTGCTTGTTCTAACTCTAGCTTTTAACTGTTGTGCCTGTGTAGGAGACCAACTGGGTAAGGAACCCACCCACGCCAAATGTAAACGAAATGGCAAGGAAAGCAGTCTCCCACCCGTGCACCCAGGGCCCGCATAAGCCAAATGACCACGTGTTCAAATAAGACTAAAACACAGGAAAACGGAGAGGGGTCAGGTCTGAGGGAGTTTGAGATGTTAATAGGGAGACAGAAAGGTGGGGGGAGAGGGGGGCCCAGAGCCTTAGAATGACATAAACAGGGGAACCACAAACACGAATGACGATGCAGAAAATGTACGCGTTTCAACAGTGAAAACAGCAGGTCAGCTTTAAGCGCCTAGATTTTGATTGGCATTATTTCCCCGGCTCCTTTGGGAGCTGTTAAAAAAAAAAAGAGAGAGACAGAGAGAATACAGGAGCGGCCACCTCTGCCACCCAGATGCCTTGCATTTTGTAGCAGCTTCGTCTAAGTGCTCTGGGCTCCCAAGAAGTTAACTGGAGTTGGAGATGAGCCTTTTCGAGGATGCGGATGTAAGTAAGTTTAGACAAGAGAAAACTGAACTGACAGCAGAACGCTTTAGCCATCACCGTCACACCCAAATGAGCCAAGAGCGTCCGTCGCCCAGAGCGCGCAAACTCAGACGTCTTCAACCATCCCTTCTTTCTCCAGAGGAAGAAAGAAAAGAAGAAATACTGAGCCTTTAATAATAAATCAGAGAGTAACACGTGGATCTTGCAGAAACTGAGTTATTTCAAAAAGAGAAAATGTGTTTCTCCACGAGAAAGATGTTCTTCTAATTTCTCTCTGCAACATACCCAAGCCAATGAGAATCTGCAATTGCCATTTCCAAAGCCTCCCCAGCCAGGCCAGCCCACAGAGGCTGCGGGGAAGCTGATTCCAGCCGGCCGGTGCAGAATTCCGTTGTAAATCCTTCTAGTTTGCCAAGGGGGCAGCAAAGCATAGGGATAGCTTGTCAGGCTGCAGAATCAACACGAAAGACCACATTTGAGGACAAATACTCATCTACCTGGTTTTAAACATCCATCTTCCTGTGTGGTGTCAGTTACATAAGTATCCACATGACACCTTTGATACCTTGATATAAGATAGCAGTATAATTATGTCATCTTTAAGAATACGTTTTTTATTAAAGGCAAAACAGAACCCTGTACAGGTTTAACTTTCTGATTTATGCTCCCGGAAAAATGAAGAAGACTGAAAAAGGAAGAGGGGATGGTTGCAGATGTACAGAATTTGCATTTTATCAGTGCTGTTTCCAAATGATAAGAAAACAGTGTCGTGTGGATGTGCTCCCTCTTCAAGACTGTTGGTGAGATTATTGTAATCAGGACAAGGAAAATTAAGTATGGGACAATATCACACCAAATGTATGAACGTAATCTCTGTAACAAATTTCTTATCCACATGATCTATGAGTCAGCTTTAGAAATACGTGATGATGGGGTCAAAGAAAGCAAAGGAATAGTAAATGGGGTTCCAGGGCTCCAAAGTACAATAATTTTTCAGACTCACAAAACTGTGATCCTAAGGTTATTTTCACTGAGAAATTACCACCAATCCATAGGGTTAGGGTCGTATAGAGACAGAAAACAAACCTGTGAGCTTCAAAAAACAGAAAGTCAGCTCATTAGTTATTCTTAGGCCTTCAATCCTCAATGGGGTTTTCATTTCAATTGAAATTTGACTGCCCTTTCAAATCCTTTAACACGCTCTCTCCATGTTTCTTGTACCCTCCCCCATCTGCACACGCACACTGTACATTGATTGGCCTGTCTTTCTACTACTTGGTGAAAGGGAAAAATAACACGGGATCCTGAATCACAAGATCATTCTTTAAGCCCAAGGCTCTGAAAATTTTGATCTTGGATAAGTTCAGTTTTGAGCCACTATTGGCTCATTTATAAACTGGGCATAAAGATTCCTGTTCGACCAGCCTCATAATGTTGTCACATAATGAGTCAGTGTATGTGAACGTGCTTTAGAATTCTGAGTTGTTGTTGCTAACGATATTATCTTTGCATCACACAGTCCCAGCAGCAGCCAGCCTTCAAAACAGAGGAAAATTGCATCATAAATCTGAACAGAGTCCATTTCCCCTAAAGTTATCACATTACCTTGGAACGCTTATCAAAAGGAAGAAACCAACACTGATACATTGCTATTAACTACACTCCAGAATTTATTCATACTTTATCAGTTTTTTTACAATAAACATCCTTGTTTCTGGTTCAGGATCCCACCTAGGATACTGCATTGGCTTTAGGGAGTGTATCACCTGTGCTCTGTGATAGGTCCTCAGTCTTTTTGTGCTTTTTATGACCCTGAGGTGTAATGGTCAAGTATTTTGTCTCTCGATTTTGGTTTGTCTGGTGTTTTCTCATGATTGAACACTAATTATGGGTCTGGGGAAATAATGCCGTGGAGGTGTAGTGTGTTCTCATCACATCATGCAGGCGGTCCAGGATGTCAGCGTGACCTCAGCACTCTCTAAGGTATTGTGTGCAGGGTTTCTCCCCTGTCAAGTTATTTGTCCTTTTCCATACTCTATTTTTTGGAAGTAAATCACTAAACCCTGCCCACCCTCGTGAATTTAGAATTTTTAAATGAGCCGAATAAGCAGTTAGTGCAATTTGTAAACGCCACCCCACCTCACCCCAGATATCAAATTCACCCAGGAATAATCTCCCAGGAAATTTCTCCTGTACGATCCTTTATCCTTAGGAAATTGTTCAACGATCTCATCTTGGCTATATATTTTGAAACCATCTTTAGCTACTGCATGCTTTACCATCCCCAAACACAGTAATTCCCCAAATCATATTGATTCTTTTCTGAAATGCTCCCTTCTTTTTCAATCCTCATTGTCCTATCAGGTCAGTTCAGATTTCCAACTTGCCTATGAAAAGATGACATCCATGACTTCTTTTCCCCCCTTCTCTTTCTTGGTTTTCTAACAGTATCCCTTAACGTGATAAAGCTATCTACATGTTTGTCTCTGGACTAGATCTAAGTGTCTCAGTTTTAGTTTTCTCTCCTCCTGGTATCTGCTCAAAACATGCTTGTTGACTTCATGAGTAAGCTACCCCAGCAGGTAGAGAGACATAAATTCTGTCTTCTAAGATGAGAGCCTTTGCAAACAAGTCCATGGTGAGCACACTGGAGAGGTAACTTCATTTCTCTCATGAGTATAAAATACTTCTAACGCATGGTACCCTTTTCGTGAATGTGGCTTGATTCATGTGAATCTATGACATTGAAATACATACCCTTCTGATTTTGAAACATGACACTACAGTATATAATTCATCCATTCATTTAGTAATCATTTGTAGAAAACACGAAACATGTGGCAGGACTTTGATGAATATATTGAGTGCCTATTCTGTCCACACTCTCAGTCTAACGGAGTCACATAGACAAGTATACACTCATTAGGTAAATATAACAATTTAGTTATAGGTAATGTACTTTAGTGCCCTGAAATAGTTTTTTTCTCCAGAGGAGAGACCTCATGCAAGTGATGATGCAGCTCTTTGGACAATGTCCTGATTTTACAAGGGCTTTGCAACATCATTTTTATATCCAGCCTTCTGTATAGCACAGCCCCAGGTACCAACTGGCGTCCCCTGTCTCATGGAAAACTTTTTGGGCCAAGAATTGGAAAATCAGTGTGGAAATAATTGCTTGAATATCCATTTCCCCAAGCCTTGGTTTCTTTGCCTTTCCATGCAGGTTACAAGATGATTATGCGTGAACAGAAACAGAAGGTACATACTGACAGGAAACAAATGCACGTTAAACCATGGAGATTTCCTCTTACATAAACCTGCCATTTGTTAAGCAGTTGCTCTCTGTTCCAAAGGGAAGCTGGCAAAAACCTGAAGCAAACATTCTGCAACAGCACTGGGGAAGAATAAGTGAGGGAGACGCTTTTTTTAAAGAAAGCTTTGGGGGTGATATAAAGATGTAAGCCATTTTAGGAAGAGATGAATGATATACTCAAAGACTTCTTCAAACCTGGAGGCTACCATTGTAGAGCTTTCTATATCTGACTGTAGTTCTGATGAAGAGGGAGGTACCATTTTAATCTGAGAAAACACATTTATTTGGCTGACTATATAAAATTCTGAATTAGTATATATACATATATATGCATATATATACATATATTACACATATATGTATTTATAAAATTTCCCGCTATACTATACCCACATCTATTAGAAAAATAAAATTGCATTATTTAGAAAATCAGAAATAGTTTTCAAAACTGACTCATTATGAGAACAAATATCATATCTGTTAAACTTTGTGTAGTTGCAAAAAGCCTTAACCTTGGACTTGGAAGATGGTGCTTCAAGCCTCCATCACATTATCTGGGAGATCACTAGGCTGCACGAAGCCTCCGTTTCTCTTCTGTCAAAAAAGCAAAACGAAAAGTATTTTCCAAGGTAGATATATAAAGAATAAGTGAGCTATGTCCTAGTTCAAAATAAGAATAAACTCTCATGATTGGTATAATGATTGTGTTTTACATCATTTAATGTGAGATATATTTTACTCTGTATAACTGTAAGCCCTGAGTTTACTTGTGTTGCTATTTCTTGCTTTTCCAGGAACCTTGTTTTACACACCGCCCCAGAGTTTCAAAGTACAGAGCTGCCTACTTTCTGCAGTGTTGCTCTGAACAACACTTTCAGGCGCCACTCTTTGCTACCAAGTTTTTAACTACCCGAAAGATAAACTTCCTCAGCAAAGGGCATTCTTCATTTATTTTCTCACTGTATCATTTAAAAAATTCATATAAATCGCTGTTGGCCAATTTCTTCCACAGTTCCTCCACTTTGCTGTAACTAAATTAACTAAAAGGAAGTAACTAAAGTTTTTCAAGTGATTCCTTTTTTTTTTTTTTTTTAAATCTTCTTGTTGGATTATTTTAGCGCCTTCGTTTTCGGGATTTAGTCACCTATTTACTTACTCAGTCGGAACTACTTGGATTTCATGTTTTCCCCTTGCTCTATTTGAAACATTTTTGAAAAATAAAATGAACACTAAAACTTAAAGAGATAGTTCCTCACAGATAGTGCCTGTTTCTCTCTCTCTCACTTTTGAAATTTTCTATTAGTACAATATTTTGTAAACATACTAGAAAATCATATATTATGGATGTAACTGAGCTTACCAGCATTTGGTTTATACTTTTTATCAATGATACAGGGGTAGGAGTTAAATTCTCCTTCCTATACACTGAAAAGCCACTGTGGTTGGCTATTTTTTTTTATAGGATGACGAAGACCATGGGGTTCCTTTCTCTGCGGGTCCTTTAAAGCTTGATTTTTGAAAGGCTTTCCCATTTTCCTTGCTGTTTTGAAGGGATGTCTAGTGAATCCCAAACACAATGTCAAACCACAGAAAGACTTGAATTGTTCTGCTCTTGGATTATGTATTTATTTTTATTTCCAGAGATTCTGCGTTTTATGTTTATATAGGGTGATTTCCTCTTCCTTTCACTCCAATGCTTTACTAATGGCATAGTGTTAGATTATTAAGTGCAGCAGATATAATAATAGGGGTTCTAAATTAGAGTGATTAGAAAGTCAATCAGTTAACATTAAAAGTGCCTCTATTTGTAGAGCCTTTAGTCCCGATAGCATTCCTAACTGAATGACTTTATCTAAGCACTCCCTACCCCCACCCACATGTCATAAGGCACAGAAGTAGTCAAGCAGCTACTAGCAGAAACCTGTCCAGAGGTTAGCCCAGTGTCCTGCTGTACATTGTATCCTCTCATCAGTAAGATATTCTTTTCTTGTCACTACGGAAAAAGCCAAAGATATTTAATTTTTTTTTATAAATGTCTGTGAATGAAAAGCCAGATTCCTTCCAAGATACTGTGTATTCCTCCTACGTCTGTCCTAAATAGACAGCCTTAAAAATGATAGAAAGTGGGCCGGCCGAGTGGCGCGATGGTTAAGAGCTGGCTTGGGATGCCAGAGGGCCCTGGGTTCGGATCCCACATATGAGGGCCAGTGACACTGCCCTCCGCAGCTAAGATGCTGAACAACAGCTCAACCTGGAACTGGGCTGCCTTGAGTCGCCGGCGACGGCGTAGGCTGCAGTCCCTGTGGCAGTGGGTTGCCATGGGCTACCGTGTGTAGCCAGCGGCCAGCAGCCTCAGTGAGTGGCCATCCAGAAGCCGGTGACTGATCTGCCTCACCTGGGAAGAGTGCAATGATGGTGCCAACATGGACCAGTGAAGCAATGTCCTCCACTACGAGACTGAAGAACAAAATGACAACAACTTGTCGGCTCCCCTTCCCCCAATTCCCCAGTGCTGTTCCCATCCCCCCAATTCCCCAATTTAAAAAAAATCTTAAAAAAAGTGATAGAAGGAAGTCTGTAAAAGCTAAGGCAGCCTCAGCATCATTAGGGAAATGCAAATCAAAACCACGATGAGATACCACTTACCTCCCACTCGAAGGGCCACAATAAAAAAGACAGACAATAACCAGAGTTATTGAGTAAGTAGCAAAATTGGAACCCTCGTCCACTGTTGATGGGAATGTAAAACAGTACAGCCACCTTGAAAAAAAGTTAAACTTACATTTATCATATGACCCAGAAATTCCATTCTTAGGTACATCTCCCCAAGAGAAATGAAAACGTATGTCTACACAAACACTTTCACCAGGATGTTCCTAGCAGCATTATTCATAATAGCCCAAAGTTGGAAACAATCTAAATGTCCATTAACTGTTAAAAAAAATATAGCATATCTATGCCATGGAATACTGTTGGCAATGAAAACGAACAGAGAATGGGTACCTGCTAAGGCATGGATGAACCTCAAAAACTCGTTCGTTTGAAGAAGCTATACAAAAGAGACCACATATTGTATGATTTAATTCATAGAAATGTACAGTAAAAGCAAAATTTATGAAGACAAAAAGTAGATTAGTGGGTGCCAAGGGGGGGGGGAGAAACTGGGGAAGGGAAGAAAGAACAAGGATTAATAGTAAACATGCATGAAAGATCCTAATGTGATGATGAAAATATTTTAAAATTGATTCATGGTAATGGATGCATAACTTGGCAAATTTACGAAAAGAATCATTGAATCATACACTTGAAAGGGGTGAATTATATGATACACAAAATATGTTGAAATAAAATTATTTTTTTAAAGCTAAGAGGGTTGGTGTCAGCATCTATGAATATTTAAGCTGGGCAATAATCTTGTTAGACCCTCTCCATCACCAGTAAATAGGACTTGAATTATCTCAAGAGTGATAAATAAAGACTATGGAGAGTATTAGAAATAGTAAACTAATATGCAAGTTTGAACAATTCTTCTTATTCTCTACTTCTTCAAAA
This sequence comes from Hipposideros armiger, assembly GCF_001890085.2. Lineage (NCBI taxonomy): Eukaryota > Metazoa > Chordata > Mammalia > Chiroptera > Hipposideridae > Hipposideros > Hipposideros armiger. The sequence goes on from NW_017732155.1 coordinate 213,596, forward strand.
CAGCAGGTAATTTGCAATCTGATTAAATCCACGTGTGTGATCCATAAAATTCAGAAATAAAATAAACAAAATGCAAAGTGGCATATTCTTTCCACTCCAGTCTCTAAAAAAAATACAAATGAAATAATATTTTTTAAATGTCTATGAATCAATAAGGGAAAACAAATTTTCTGCTTTTGTATTAAGCTCTCTGCTCACCAGATTCCTCTGCCAAAAGAGTGTTCTATTTTTACAGCCCATGCTACTTTTTTTTTTTACTGTAGCTCAAGGAAACATGATGTTTTATTAATAAAAATCTATTTCTGATATTAGAATTATTGATGATGTTTACACATACCTTGAACAATGTAGTTCTTTCAGATATTCATCAACCAGGAATCTCCTTTTTTTTTCCTTTCTGGCCAGTGAAGGCAATATAAATATCATTTTGTGAGGATGTCAAATTTTTCTTTTTTCTAGAAAAATAAGAAACCACAAGACAGATGGGTTAAGAAGAAAGTCAGACACAGTGTCAGTTGCCAAAAGAAAAAAAAAAAGACAACATCTTGTCCATCAAAGAGTTCAGATCAAGAGCATTTCTTTTCTCAAATGATGACAGCTCCAGAGCTGTGAGCTACCAGAAAATAAATAAGCAAACCTACTGAAGGTGTTTCTCCATGGCTTCTACTGTAATGTCTGGTATAGATAAATATGTCATTTTACTAGGAGGATTACCTGGGGGAAAAAATAGCTACTGCAGACAAACTAAAAAAAGAAGAAAATTGATTAAGGGCATGTCATGCCCGTTACACTGGGATGAACTGTCATCATGTTCTTCTGGGTGCTGCTGACAAAAACGTCCAGAAAGAATAATATACCTTCAACAATATAAAAGGATCCAAAGTACAAATTTATAATCTTCACCTGAGTAGCTTCAGGACAACCGACATAGCTGCTCTCAGTTGAAAATAGACCCTGGTTGGTATTCTGCGTTCATTTTTCTCAAACAAGGGTTTACCCGTTAGATGTGGTGAAATCAAGTTTGTGTGATCTTTAATGGCCTTTTTACAGCCAGGAAGACCTTGTTTTTCAGGCTTCAGGAAACTGTTGATAGAAAGAAGGAGGTTGGAACTGTGAATAGATCTACCGGACCTGCGAGTCATTCATCACCCATGCACAATAGTATCCCAGATGGGAGAGAGTGGAGGGTGGGCACATTTAAGGAGGTGTGAACTTTGAATGGACAGAAAAACACAGATCTCAAGGTTTTGAGATCAACTTCTTAAACTGACTCAATGAAAAACTATTTTATCATCGATATAAATATATATATATATAATATGTATTATATATTTTATATATATATACATAATTTTCCATATTACTCTCAGGTTTTAGGATAAGGGTAGAGACTAGGTTGGAAGGGACTGAGAAAATTTGCTAATTGGCCAAGTTCCTTGCCAATGCGTTATAGGATGTGTTTAAGTATAAGAACATGTTGCGGTCTATTTGGAAGAGAATCAGGCTGAGTTTTCTGGTATCAAATATGTTCCCACCTAACCAAGCATTTAGGGAAGCCACTCAATTTCCTTAGGCCCCAGATGTCTCATCTCATAGGTGATAATAATTTCTGGCAAACTTGCTCTCCATGGTTTTGTAAGCATAGAATAAAATGATAAATGTAAGAGAAAGGCATTTCTGTAAGCAAAGGTGTCATTCTTATTTAAAAATGAGAGTGTCTCCTCTTTAACCCCTTGGTTTGCTGGAGGATGAAAGCCAGGGTAACTCCTCTAGGAAATGATTGGGTTCTGGTTTCCATTTCTTATGTCATGAGGGCGATAAAGGGCTGATCTTTAGATGTGACGAGTACAGAGTCCTAGGCTTGGGCTGGGGTTTGCAAAGCCTCATTAATCATGCTCCATTGTGTTATAGGTTCTGTAAACATTGCAAACGCATCAAGTACAGCCCTTCTATTAGTGACATCTTTCCAACCTAACTCCAGGAAGCCTTTGAGATTTCCTTAAATGACTGGATTTCATTTCAGTCATTAGTTAACCCTGCCTAGTGGGTGACTCTGTGTCCCACCAGGCAGGAGTAAGGGGATATGTATTCAAACAGTACAAACATGGCTTGTCCCAGTCACATAACCATTAAGAACAGCAGGGGGGCTTTCCTTTCTCAGGATAAGTCAAATCATTTATGTGAATCCCATAATATTCTTTTTTATTTTTTATTGCCTCTGGAAACTAATGCTATGAAGTTGTAGTTAGAAAAAGAATGCTGACAATCTTTCCTGTGGATATTGTGGGTGAGATTAAAAGGCAAATATTATTTCTTACAGATTTATACGTTATACTAGCAAAGTCTTTTTAGGTATGAATGGGCTGCTGTAGGCAACTAAGAAGCCAGGCCACTTTTGGGACTATGAATCAGAGGACATTTGGTGCTCACTAGGACTCATCTACTCAAGGTTCCTCCTTATATTTTGGTTACACTTAGCTTCCAAAGTCTATAAAATCCATTTATGTGTAAATATCTTATTTATTAATTAACATTTTATTAATATTTCCCTAAGTGGAAATGTTTTAAAGCACATCTATCATTGGAATATAGTGCTTTGTTTTGTTTTTTGTTTGTTTTGTTTTAGCTGTAATAACAAAATCCCAACAGAATTCATGTAAACAAGGTTGTTTAAATAACCGTGTGGGTAAAATTTATACAGACACATATCAATGTGTATTTTAATATTATTAATTTTGCAATTCAGTTGAAGAAGAGTATATTAAGTCCCAGTTTCCAAGTTATTTGGGGAGGTCCAGATGAGGTAAATTGAATAAAATCATTAATTTCTTGGTTGCTTTTCTTGCCTTTGACACTCTTTATTCATTTACACCCCAGGAAAAGCCATGGATATGGTAGTAAGACATTGGTCTAATAAGGCAAATATTGCTTTTTCTATAGTAAGCAAGCTATCTTCCTTCCACATAGATGGCAAGGAAAACTTCATGAGTCACACAGTAGGATGACATTTATACACAGAGAAAGAGCGAATGGCAGTATTTGAGACAATCCACGAAAACCTGTGTATAAACAACTCAAGGTATAAGGCATGCTTACAATGGGTCACAATTAATAAAATGTGTATGGAAAATAAAGCATGTGTTTCCTATACCTATAACTTTCTTGAGATTCATTGAGCTTTCTATCTCCTAAATGTCTCTTTCTATCTTCTAAAAGTTTTGCCTTTCATACTGATAAAGACTGCATGTATTTCAAAAGAGTGAAATTCAAACTAAGCAATTACTAAGAATAATAATAATCAACATGTATATCTCCATAATTGCAGAGCCTAAATTAGAATCATTAATAATAAGATAATATGGATGTGATAATGTCAACATACTTATAACAATGGACTGAGCAGCATGAAATACAGTTATGCAATTATTCCCTGTTCCTTGCATATCATAATCCAGTAAACATGTCTAATTATTACATTATCTTTCTCATAGCTATAGTATATTACCTACTCAAATTTAGTTAATTTGCCCACAAAAATCCATATTCTTCCTACCATACTTGGGCCTTATTGACCTCTCTTTATTTTTTTATTTTTTTATTTTTTTTAAGGTGAGCCATCCTGCTACCTGTTGGCAGCTCAGCGGCTGCTCAGCTCGGGCTGGACTCAAACCGCTGTTGCTCAGAGCTCAAACTCTTGAGCGAGCCCTTAACCAACTGAACCACTCGGCCGGCCTGACCTCTCTTTAAATGGATTGTTTTCTTTCTACTTTTTCAAACTTCACATCCCAGATTTTTTTTTTTTGTATGTGCATGGTATCCATGTTTTACCGCTTACCTTACTAAATATTTCTGAAACCCGACTATGTGCCAAGCACTGTATTTAATGCTGGTAAAGTGGCAGCAAGAGGTAGGTTATTACAAAGGAACAGACAAGGAAGTGAAATGATAGTGCAATTGTAGTAAGAGCTAGATTAGGGAAAACATACATTTCTATGAGAGAACATAGAAGAGGCACCGAACTCAGTCTTTTGGAGTCAAGAGTCCTTCCTTGTGGGGTATGGAACATTACAGAAACTTAAAGTTGTTGAGGAGGGGAAAAAGAATAGACAGGCAGTAATGGGGCTTGCGAGTTGGGTTTAAAAAGTGGAGCTTCATATTGAAGGAAACTGGAAGCCATTGAAGGTTTTCAAATAAGCGAGTATTAAGATCCAGTTGGTTCTGTTGCTACTCACTAGGCCATAGACCAGTGGTTCTCAACCTGTGGGTTGCGACCCCTTTGGGGGTCGAACGACCCTTTCACCTTTCACAGGGGTCGCCTAAGACCATTGGAAAACAAAAAGATATTTACATGACGATTCATAACAGTAGCAAAATTACAATTATAGAGTAGCAACAAAAATGATTTTATGGTTGGGGGTCACCACAACATGAGGAACTGTATTAAGGGGTCGCGGCATTAGGAAGGTTGAGAACCGCTGCCATAGACGATATGTAAACGTGAGTGTGGATGTATTACAAAACAAGCCCGCTGGCAGGAATTGACCCACAAGCCACAGTTTGCAAAACTAGAGAGCTACTGATGAGGTAAAATGGCAAGGGCCTGCTCACCGGCTAGAAGTAAGGGAGAGGGAGACATCTGGCTTAGTCAAAGTGTGAAAGAGAGCTACCAATGGATGACCCTAAGTCTGATTAAACGTGCATGTATTTATATTATATATCATGTAGAATTTTGCAGAAGAAGGCAATGACACAGTAAGAAAGGTGATTATAATTTGGAGGATGTCTTTTAAATGGCTGTGCAAATGAGTTAGATTTAGCACTGTAGAATCAAAGTGTGAGCTAGTCATTCTATCTTTTTTAAAAACTACAACACAACTTTATACCTGAAGAAATGAGTTATCATTTTCTAAAACATGGTAATTAGGAAGATAGAATTTGTTTGAACACCACTGAGTTCTAAGAATAAAAGGTGCTAGGTACAGGCAAAGTATTACTGTGCAGTAATGTGTACTATTTTGAAATGCTTAACAAACAGTCACACGTAAACTTCAGAAAGAGGGGGTAAATATGGAACCATTTAAAGAAAGGAAATGACTCACAGGAAGGGAGCCAATCTGAAAATTCAGAGAAATATAGGGAGGAGACCGAGGAAGAATCTAGAGTGAAATGCAGTAACTGGGGAGCAGATGGTGCAATATCTCATTCTTAAAAGATAAGAGGAGTGAAGAATCTGCCTTTTCTCCTCAAAAAGTTTCATTAGTTATATTTGTATTCCATTTCATTCCTTTTGGGAGTAGTTTCATTGGTGATTTATCTTTATTCAACATTGGAATTTGACCAATTTCCCATATAATGTCGCTGCTTTCACCTAAAGACCCAGGGTGCTCATGGCATTTTTTTTTCTTACCCTCTCCATCTCCATTTTTGCTTCCATCCTTCATATTCTACAGATGAACATGAAGTCAGTGAAATTTCACCCTAATGTGATGTTAAAATATTTTGGCAACTCCTAATTACTGGTTTCTGCAAGACATTTGGGAGATATTATATACTATGAGTAAAGGAAATCCCTTCACCCTTCCTTTTTGGCATGCTTTTCTTCAGCTATCACTGTTAGACCATCAATGGGAGAAGATGTAGCTTTTAAATTCTTGGCAAGTATAACTTGAAACTTCAACCTTTTATTGGTTTTAGCATCCACAATCCAGATATCCTGCCCACGGCCCCCTCCCCTTGTCACTTCACCCATCCCCATGCTCTGAAAATTTTGTGTCAGTGTCTTCAACGTCTGGAAACTTTTGGCATGGAAACCACCACCAAACAATGAAACATTTCCTTTTCATGTACATGGAGTCACGTCAATGTGCTTTAGATCTTGAAAACCCCTCCCAGAACTGTCTAAATGCCCCCATTTTAAAGGAGGGCATTGATAAAAATGTCAAAAACCAATGACAGCAGGGCCGATGCCATCCCAAGTGCTTAATTCCAACATGACAAGCCCTGAGTACGTCCAGATGTATGCGGATAAGGTTTCGTTTAACTTGCCTAGAAAAAGAACTTGGAGGAATACAATTGAAGGCTATTTATTTAGAGCCTATATATACATATAGGCTATATATACTATATATGCATGTATATAGTAGTTTACATCTCCAGAGGTGGGGGAAAATCCATTGTCCAGGAAGTAAAGCAAAATGCATGGATTCTCTATGTTCCAAAAAGCAGATCCTAAGGCTTGCTATATTTTTATTTTCATCAACTTGAAAAGATTCTCCTAGTTATACTGTCCATCACACAAGCCTAACAACAGACCCTGAAGCTTTTTACTTTAATGATGGTTCATTTTAATGATACAGGGCATAGGTTGTTTAAAAAAAGAAGGAAAGAAAAAGAAAAAGTGCTAGTTTTCTACCAAGTATATTGTTAGAATGAGGTTGTATCTATTCAAGTTTAACTCCAAGTCCCTGAAGATGGTTCACTGTGTTCAAATGTAAGGAATATTTTCATTCTATCACATCTGAAATAAAGCTATAAAGAATATTATATGTTTATTTGGAAAAGTCTGAAGATTCATATTTGACATTGTTTTATTTGTCTTAAATTCTATTACTATATCCATTACTTTCACTAAATAATGAAGATTAATATGGCTTAGTCCTAATTTAATTTTCTCACAACTAAGTGTCTGCAGAGAAGAGGCAAATTACCATATCTCTTTATTAGGTTCATTAAAACCACTGAAAGGTGATATTTACAATTCATTGTAAAAACTTATATCTTTGGCTGAAACAAATCCAGGGTAGGTGATCAAGATTGTAACTCTTCAAAATGTCATAGCCATCATGCATGGAATACATTTTAGATAATTCAAAACACGAAATCAATAGTTGAAAAATAACATGTTAAAAAGTCATGTCTCAGGAAGTTAACTACCCAAGTCACTGGATAATGCCCTGAGATTCCCTGCTTAAAATATGCTTATTAATCTGTATTACAACAGGTTGAAAATTTTCATGTAGCAATAATTACCCCATCCCTGTCAACTTGCTAACTAATTATACCAATCTGTGGATGGAAACACTTTCCTCACACCCCTTTGCTCAAAAAACATCAGAAAGCATAGTAAGACATGCGACACAGTTTTTGCATCTACTTAAACCTAGGTCTCATGTCCTCAGAGATATCTATGGGGTCTCCAAAAAGAAGACTGGACTTTTTCAGTCTCTTTCTTATTCAAGCCTCTCAGAAGTAACAAACCTGTTGCAATTGCACATACTCTAGATACTCATAAAGCAATAACTATCTCAGCAAATCATTGCGTACTACACACGTGCCAGATGTCTATGTCTGGTGGTGGTGGTGGCAAAGCTGGATAAGAAACGCTCCTAGCTGTGATCCTTCAAAGTTTGTTTAGTTCAAATTCGAACAGAGACCATTAACTTGCTTTAGTTGACAAGAATGGTGTGTATATATGTATGTATGTATGTATGTATGTATGTATGTATGTATGTATGTATCAGATTTAAAAAATCCCATCAATTGAGGTCTTACTCCAAATTATTGGTTTGCTGTTGTTCTAGATCTAGTCTCTTTTGTATTAAGCAGGTCTCTGCGAATTTTATTAGCAATCTGAAGGTTGTCAATGTGACAGATTATTCTTGTGCTATTTCTGTGTTGATTTCAAACCAAAATATGTCGTTCCTGTGAGTATACAGGACAAACCATTAAGCTAACAACTGAAGCAGCAAAGAAACCGTTCCCCAGTAATTAAATAGATTTCCAAACCTCCAAGATTCAGCCTGGGTACCTGCCAGAGAGAGGACATGATCAGCTGCCTCCCATGGTACATCTTTCTCTTAGGGTTTTCCCACTTTTAATACTGCTGCCAGTTGACCCCTAACACCCATCAGGTCCCTCAGTTGTGAACTTGAACATTTTACCTTCATGCAAAAAGGCCAAAATCCCTCCCTTTGATTGTCTGTTGGTCAAATTTACTCTGGAAGTTCTCAAATCTTTACTGACTGTTCATAGAGAACAAATAGAAACTGAGTGTAGAAAATTGAAAAAAAGAAAAAGAAGCATTTCCTCCTGATGAGGTAGAAGAGTGTGAGTCTCCCCTATCTATTGTATCTTCCTGTAGCATCTGCTAGCTTATCTTGTTTAACTAGTTAATCAGCTCTAGAAGCTCTCATGGTACTGATGTGAAGGGAGAGGAGAGTCTTGATGGAGGATAAAGCGGGTGGAGTTTCGGGCATTACTTAGACAATTTTGCTTTTATCTATTCTACTTACATTTCCAGGTGAGGTTTCCTTTGAAGAAAGTTTTCACGTGCTCAGAATTTTTAAAACCATTACGCAAATCGTGCTGAGCTAGCTGTTTTCTGGTCCCTGTGTGACAAACCCATGACGTGAGTGCTACTTATTTTACCCCTTGCGCCCATGGAAGGGATCACTATATTCATGTAACCCTCACTGGTTCCTCTCAGAGCCTCAGAATCCTTCTCAATCCAGTATTTCAGGCCATTGCAATAATTGGTCAGTATTAGCACATAGTTTAAACCTAAGCAGCATCGTTCCTGTTCTAGCCCTTTTTTGGAGTTTATTACTTTCTAGCTGCAGGCCTATCATGAGGTGTGCAAGAACCTCTTAATTCCTTAGTTTTTTTACACAGTCATTCTCTGCTAAGTGTCTTGAGTTGAAAGTTGAAAAGTGAATTCTATCATCGCAATAGCTCTTGGATTAATCCTCCGTCATCATTTTTTTTTCTAAATATTACTTATAAAGTGTTCTTTGGAACATGATTCCTGTAGGATATGCCATGAAAAGTATTCCTTAGGCACATATACATGGAGAATGTGACATACTGTAGCCCCCCATGAAGAGTAACAATATGTAATAATAGCTAAGGAAAGATTCCAAGAAGTGCTAAATTAGAGAACCCTGTGTGCTTTAGTTTAACCAAGCATTTCCCAAACTTATTTGTCCACAGAAAACTTTTATCCAATTTTTATCAAATCTGGGAACACATTTTGGGAAATGCTCTAGTAAGTTGGCCCATTTCTTCTCAAACTTCTCCCTTCAAGCCATCTTATTTTCTGCCACACAAAATTGCGTAGTTGATCGTATCACCCTGGGTTAAAAAACACTAAATGGTTTCATTGGAGCTATAGAGCAAATCCAAGCTCTTGGCTATTGTGTCCAAAGCTTGAGGTTCCTTCTGCAATTCATTTTTGTCTGTTGTATTGAATGAGGAAAGTATTTCTTTGCACATAGTAGGTGTTTTATCCAGGGATCTCTGTCTCTCCTCACCTCCAGGCCTTCCTCTTTGTCATTCAGCAGACACTGACATTCTCATTCACCTTTATGTCTTTCTGCTCTGGATCAGTTAATTGCCTCAGCCTGGAATTGCCTTTCTCTTTGCCTTTGTCAACCCAAATTCTTCTTTAAAGTGCAGCTCAAAGATCACTAGAGGTGTGAAATACTTCCTTTACCTTCTCCATATTCCTAAAAGAAGCTAAGCACTCCCTCAGACATGTTCCCAGTATACCCTGAATCTCCTTCTCTACAGGTTTCGTTTGTGTACATAGATGAAAGCTTCTTTACAACACTAGTCCGGAGTTTCTCAGCCCTGGCACTACTGACGTGTTAGACTAGATAACGCTTTGTTGTGTAGAGCTGTTCTGTGCATTGTAGGATGTTTATCCCCGTTCCTGGCCTCTACCCACAAATTCCAGTGGTACCCATCTCCTCCCTGCAGTTCTGAGAATCAAAAAGGTCTGCAGATATTGCCAAATGTCTCTTAGGGGGCAAAACTGCCTATGGTCAAAAACCCCTGTTCCGGATCAAACCTGGGCATCTCCCTGACCTTTGTCGCATCCCTATAACCTGTGAGTGGAAACGCATTCCAAGCAACCACTAGCCCTAATTGCTAGAATTGATGAATTCATTGAATTCAAAGACTTCAATTGTTCTTATCTGCCCCTTGAGCATTTGATTATAGTTGACAAGGAGGAAAAAAAAAGTTAAAAATAAAAAAAGAAAGAAGAAGAAGAAGGAAATAAGGTATTCTAAAAATGCTGTCATTTGGGAAATCTTGTGGGCATCATTATTTTCGAATTTTAGGTTTACAAGAGTCAAGCCTGAGAGGATGCAGGACGGAGCCTCCCCATTCAAAGATTACCCAGACCTTGAAGTCTATTTCTCATTTCTAGGATTTTGTTATTCAGAAGTCATCTTTTGTTTTGTGTCCTCTCAAGTATTCACATTTGGTGAAATGAATACACAATTGAGCCATTAAGGCTCTTTAACTGCATTGATTTGTCTTTTTCTTTCTGTTTCTCTTTCATTAATGATACACAGTGATTTGTCTCCAGACACTTTTCTTATCCTTTAGACAAAAAAAAAAAAAATCTCATATTTTATTTCTTCCAAAGAGATGCCTTGTGGCATGAAGACTCATCAAAGTCATAATTACATTTCATTTGTCTGCATTGAGCTGTCTTTCATGCACGGCTTTCTCTGCATTCTGACTGCATTTTCTGAGCTTCTTTCCAACCTGAGATGTCTCTATGCCTTTAATTTTTTGGGCTATATAACAAGGTTGTTGATAATCTTCTTTGCATCCTCAATCCAAAACACTAATGATGCTATTTGTATTTTTATTTATAAAAATTATTAAAACATGTAATTTGTCATTAACCTTGATATTTGTCTACATATGTCATCAACACAGGCAATTTCTATGCTTTATTCACAAGTACCCAATTCCCACCTTAGATGGACGGGATGAATCTAAGAGGGTCCAAATTCATTAAAATGTTAAGATCTTTATCTGAACCTTATCTGAGTGATCTGGGCTTCCTGAAATTCAAATTTCAAATACAGAGCTGGAAATTAGAGACCAACCTCTCTCCCTCTCTCTCTCTCCCTCTCTCTCTCTCTCTCTCTCTC
>NW_017732155.1:224549-244027 GCF_001890085.2 Hipposideros armiger
CTCTCTCTCTCTCTCTCTCTCTCTCTCTCTCTCTAGGCTTCTTGCTTTTAAGAAAACCAGCTAATTCAGGGGGAATTGCTACATGCAGGGAACCTCTGCTCCGGAGCCTCGGGTATTTAATGAAAGTTACCACAGACATCTTGTCACTTGGCTTTGTTTAGCATGACATATTGTTTTGTACCCAGAGGAATCTTAATTTAGGATCCATTTGAGAGTCTTCAATCTACAAATGGGAAACCCTGGATGAGACACATTAAGTGGTTTGCACTTTTAAAAGAAAGATAAAAATGAAGTTAAAACCAAAAAGGCTTAACACTATTTTTTACTCCACAACTTGACTCTCCAAGTCCAGGTTGAGATTTGACAGTCAGACGCTTTTCATTGCTTCTGATTTTTGCTCCGGCAGATAGACGCATGTAATTTTAACCTAAACACAAATAATTGCAAAGGAATTGGCATAGAGCCAGTCTTTCCCCTCCCCACTCTTATTTCTGCTTTTAGCTTAATTGATATGTTGCCCATTACTTCTATCGATAAAGACACTTAAATATGTCTTCCCAGATAGCCACAGTCCTTTCACCTTTTACATTTACTCGAAGAAGAAAACAGTCGTTGTAGTTGCTCACCACTTAGTGCCTCCACAATTGTACACTTAGAAAGAAAGATTATCTACTGCATATGTTTTCCCCTATCTGAAAATCAAAATGCAATATTTGCCTCAGGATTTTCACTGACTTTTTCTAGTATAATTGCATTTCTTCCAAGTATGCTAAAAATCTTGAAAATGTCAACCCTGGTAGATCAGTGTTTCTTGAAGGGTGGTTGGGTTGACCATCTGTGCCAGAATCATCTAGAATGCCTGCCAAAAATGCAGATTCCTGGGAGGAGAGGCAGAGTTTGCCACCCCAAAACATGCCTTTTGGGATATTGATTATTTTAAGGTGGTTGTCAAGAAACAAAGCATTCAGAGGAAAACCTTTGACCTTCCCCCTAACAGCCTAAAAGAATTCAGACAGAGGACCTGCCCCAGAAAGGGAACAATCACCACAGATAACTATAGTTTAATCCGAACTAGGTGCGATAGACGGAGAGGAACCTAGCAAGGCCCCTTTGATCAAAGTCCTCTCTGTGTCCCATTGTTTCAGAAGGCTCAGCAAACATTTATTTACCAAACTTTTGCTTTCCATCTCCATGTGAACAGCCTTCCTGCCCTTTGATGTCCCAAACCACATCCACCCCCTTCTCTTAGCTCCAGATGGAATATAAGCCTCCTCTGCCAATGTGTCCCTAGGGTTCCATATTCCTATGGCAACCCTGTATGCCATACAGAATAAATTTGGTTATTTCCCCTTGTTCATCTATCTCATGTTAATTTGATTATGAGTCCAGCCTAAGTTTTTTGAAAAAAATTAGGGGGTGAGAAGAAAGTTACACTTCTGCCCCCCCCGCCCCCGCCCCCGCGAGGGATCATCCCTGATAAACTGAATAAAACATTTCTGAGCATTAAGTCCCAGGATTCTGCATTTTAAAAAAGTCCCTCCGTGGGGCTGTGGTGGAAACTCATGGTTAGGCTGACTGCCTTAGAACGTGATTGCTAGATTCCAAGTGTGGTGCTAGGTGGCTTGTACACTATGCTGGATATCTCTCTTGCTTTCACACTCCAAATCTATCCGCATACTCAAAACAGATGCAGTATCTGACTCACGATCTCCGCCCTCCAAGCCAAGCCACCAGCTCCTCTTGCTGAGATCATTGCAAGGCTCGTCTCCTGCTTCCATCCTTTCTCTGCTTCAGTCTGTCTCCACGCAGCACTCAGAACGTTTTGTTTTAAAGTAAGTCAAGTTATATCCCTCCTACGTTCGGGTCCTCCCCCCAGAGGTTGCCTGTCTCTCTGAAAGTAGAAGTCCAAGTCATTACAGAGTCATTACATTGTAATCTGGATGCTCTCCGCTCCAGCGTCCCATCAGCTACTGCTTCCCCTGGCTGGTGCTCTCCAGTCACACTGATTCTTTGCTCTTCCTGGACGTGTCAGACCAGCTTCCACCTCATGCTCAGCAAGATTGATTACCCTTCTCCCAATTACCTGCTGGGCCTGCTCCCTTACTTTCTCCAGATTTTTGTTTAAAACTCTCAGCGAGGCTTTTCCCAACAATCTTATTTAAAATAGACTATCTCTATCTCTGGACACTTTCTAGACACCTTCCTTGTTTTTGTCTCACGCACATTTATCACCATTTACTGTTCTGGATGTTTGGCTTATTTATGTATTGTAGTCCCTCAACTAGAATTCACAAGGACTACACATTTTTTTACACTTGTGTTGTTCACTGCTATAACCCAGCCCCCAGAACAGTGGACTGTGACAGAGACTCAATAAGTATTTGTAGAATGAAATGAAGAAACCATCTCACATTAACAGCTCTGAATTGCAAGTGTTATTATCTCTGTTAACAGATAAGGAAACCAAAGTTTATAAAGCAGAAATTAAATGACTCATTCAAAGTTACGTGGCTTGTGGATAACTGGGCAGAGCTGTGCTCAGGCGCCAAAGCATCCATTCTTTCCATGCCTCCACGATATTTCTGAAGGATATTCTCTTAATTCAGTTTCTTCATTCTCCAAGTAAAAAAGTGCTTTCAGCCCCAAATTACTCAACTATAAGAATGAAAGAGGGAGCCTGGGTAGCACCTGGTTCTAGTGGATACAATTGGTAAAGCTCTTCTCTGTTTTCTGCCCCTTTCTTAGACCCTTGGGTACCCACAGCCCCTCACAGGAGATCCCCGTTACATAAGCCCAAGTAGATACCTGAATCTAAAGCAGACTTTTTATTTCATTTCATGTTACTTTATTTTGTTCAAGTGTAGAGATTTGAGTGAACTTACTTCTCCACTTGTGCCAAGTTCTCTCTCTGAGTTCAAGCAAAGCATCTCTTACTTTACTTACCTTTAGTTTTCTCCTTTTCTCCCTGATCCCCATTGCTTTCACCCTGTAGACATTTACTACTTACTATGTGTTTGATAAATGTCCTTAAATATGTCTGTGTCCTTGTTAAAAAAAAATGTGATACTGGTGTTCTGGTGTGTATATGTGCAAAATTTACATAAAGAGTATTATATATACTAAAATATTATTTTTTCGTTTTTTTTACTAAGCACTATTTATTTTTTTGAGATATGTCTATTTTTTGCTTCTGAAATGTAGGAGGAACCCACAGCATGCATTCTTGACATTTTGTTATCCGTTTGCGTAGTGATGTCTCCCAACTCATTCCCTCAAACAATGCTATGAAGAATATTTATGTGCCTGGACCTTTACAGACACCTAGGAACAGCATGTTGTAGGTCACAGGGTACATGCACGGGTCATTTCACAAAGTAGTGCCAGGCCGCTTTCCAGATCTGGTTTACACTCACCAGAGTACATGAGGCCGTGTATCTCTATACATCCTCGCCAAAACTAAGGGTTGTGATTTGAATGAATATGAAGTAGCATCATCACAATATGAATTTATCTGATTACTTATTAAGTTTGGACTCTGCTTCATAGAATTAGCATTTGAATTTACTGTTTTGAGACTTGCCTATTTTAACATTGTTAACCTTTTTAAAAAATTGGATGTCAGTCTTTCTTTAAAATTTGGGGGTTCTTTGTATATTAAAGATAGTAACAGTGTGTTTGTTTTAGACATTTGAAATACCTTTCTTTAGTCTCTTATTGGTCTGTTAGCTTTATTTATCTTGTCCTCTATTAGATAAAACTTCTTATTTAAGAAGTTTTTCTCATTTTTTTTCTAAGTCAAGAAATATTTACAAAGGTATTCATGAGCTTTGTCTTCTATTAGTTTGATGGTACTACTGCTAATAGGTTTTGTAATCTTTAGGAGTATGTTTTTGCATTTTGTATAAGGTAGAAAACTGGTCTAAATTTTCTCTATAAAAGGAGACTGTTTCCCCCATACCATGTATCTAAGAATCCATCCTGTCCTTTTTGCTTTGAAGCACCATCTTTATCACACATTTTATATAGATAGATAGATAGATAGATAGATATAGATATATTTCATGTTATATATATTTTTATATATAACATGAGTTTCTTTGTATAAACTGGTCTGTTTATCAGCTATATATTCTGTTTCATTGACATTTTTGTTCTTGCACCTAGGCCATGCTCTTTGTCTTATTTTAATAATGTAATGTATCTTAATCTTAGGTTGAGCTAACTCAACCTAAACCAACCTTGGTTCACCATTTGCAAACTAACATAATTACTTGAAGACAATTATTATTTTATATTAATTATGGGCGTTTCATCAATTTTCTAAAAAAATAAGCTGAAAAAATTTATGATTGCTTGGCATTTGTAGAATAATTTGAAAAGAATTGGCATCATTACCATGATATATTGCCTTATCCATATAAATGGTTAATCATTTCTTTCATTCAGATTTCTCCTATGATTCTGTAAATGTCTTTGTTTATTTGTTAGCTAAAAGTTTTGGCGTTATTATAAAGAGCGTTTATCTTCGTTTATCTTCTACTTGCTTATTAGTAGTAATCACTAATTCTTGATGAGTGGGCAGGACTTGGAATGGTAGAGCTGGGCAATGAGCAGTCTAGTTAGACGGACAAACTTTAGTGAAACTCCTCAGCCGGAAAAGACTAGAGATCTATTGGGAATGGAAAAGACTTTCATTGTCTGGAGCTAAAGCTACCTGAAGAGAGCTGTTGGAGAGTGAGGATAAAGCAAGTGGTAGAAGGACATACATGGTGCGTTAGGGAGTTTCGCTCTTGGAGGTCATATAGCATGCTGATTGAGAGCATGGGTTCTACCCCTAGTCAAACTCCCCATATCCTGGTTCTGCCACTTACTAGGTGGGGGACCCTGGGTCTTTCTGTGTTTCATTGGTAAACGAGGAATATAATAGTCCTGACATCAGTATAGTGAGGATTAAATGAGTTAAGACATGTAAAACCTGGTGTGGAATAAACATTCAATAAATGTTAACTTTAATTGTTATTCTTGTTATTATTGGTAGGAAATGGGAAATCATTATAGATTTATATGTGATTTTCTCAAGGTCAGAAAATAGGCATGCAATAAAGCAGAGAGTGGAGACTTAGGTCTCCAGATTCCTAGTATAGGATTCAGCTTTTAACATTTTGTGAAAACAAACGTATTTTAAAAATCTTTGAAAACTATGGCCATTTATTAAAATATTTTAAAGGGCCCACTAACATCAAAAGTATGAATTCTATAGTGCTCTTAATGAATGAACTAGCATGATAAACCCAAATGCTGCCTGCATACATCTTAAAACACAAATGATGTTTGTGTAGCCAACCGTTGAATTTACATAAACACCATAAAAATAATTTAATACACACTTGTTCTGACAAGTAAAGATGAGGAAGGTATAATTTTAAAAATCTATTCAAATATGCCATCATGTATTATATTATGAATAAAAATAAATTCTTAATCAAGTATTTACTTTAAACCATAAAAAAGATTTCAGTGGCACCTTTAGCAATTGATGGCCTCTTGGAAACTGAGAACAAAGCAATAAAGAAGGATTTAAAGCGAGATTTATTCATCCTCAACATGACCATGTCATTAAAATTAGACTAATAATGGAGACTTTTACTGAAGGCGGCATATCAAGAAAAGCTGCCTAGCACTGACTAGCTATGAAACAGGTTTTTGTTTCCCTTTCAAATTTAAAAAATGTAAATTCTTTTAGCTTTTCTAAGGCGTTCTATCAACATGGACAAGATTAACTTATATTTTACTATCGTAATACCCCATACTCACTTATATATGAATGGTTTTAGAATTGAAGGATCAATAACAAGAGGATTTCTTTGGCTTCTTAAGTCAGTATCACAGTTTGTCCCATTCCATCTCCCCCTTCCCTCACCTGCCCCTCACCTCACCCCCCCACAAACACACTTTGTTATTTCTTGCTTACAGGCCTACCTGCATTGGAGACCTGCCTGTAGGTGAAAGAGCTCTTTGGGGACAGGAAGTGTGACTTACAAACACTGGATCCTCCAGAAGTGCTGTGCAGGATGGTTATGTGGTCAACCCTCAATAAAAAAAGAAGTGGCTTGTGCCAGAAAGGGCTGACATGATTTGTGTTCAGTGCAGAATGACTACTGTTTTGATTGAAGAGGCTTTCATTTCGTTTAAGAGCCAAGGACCAACAAGGAGACTGATGGATTATTATTTCTTAGTGGGAATCACAGAAACATGTGGGTTAGTGTAGGAAGTAGCTAGTGGCAATTGACGTGCTGGTCTCCCAGATACGGTTTTGAGTTGTATGAACTAGACGATCCAACATTGCACGAGGCCTAACATTTCCCAAGAATCCACTGAATAAAAATTCCACCAATGTCTCTGTCTGTTTTGTGTTCAGAGCACTCAAATCCCAACTATGCTACTCGCATTCTCCCTCTTGCACACACAATATTAAACCTTTTTCTTTGTGGGAAAAAGGGGAGGTTGTTCCCACTAAAACATTGATAAAATAAAGAAAGTTGAAAATCTGAATGGCTTGCTTTGAACAGAACAAACTCATACACAAAACCTGCTCCCCCTGGTTTCTAGGACCTCTATTCTTTGCATAATAACTCTAATTTGGTTAATTATTAGGATAGAAATAGAAAGAAAAAAAATTCAGAAAAAATAACCACCTCCCCTAAAACCTATTTTTTAATGATGTGAAATCTGAAGTCCAAGGACAACTTTTTTATTCCATTCTTTTTCATATTCTACTTCCTTTATTACTCTCAATAGGAAATATAAACCATGTGGACACAAAAATATATATCGACCTGGCCTTTACATAAAACTTGTTTACCTTGGTCTAATCTTACTTAAATTTTAACTCAAGGTAACAACAAATGTTTGGAAATTTTCAAGCAGTGCAGCACACCATGCTGTTTCAAAGATATACAGAATAAATACTACTGATCACATTTTCATTTTTTAAAAAAAACACAATTTTGAAGACATGAATATAGTCCATTGATAAATGTCTTTGTTGCAAATGGAGAAAATAGACTCTTAGTCTGCCTTGGCTCCAGTATTTAGCAGTTGGCATCTAATTAATTAGTTATTAGGGGTGGAATCACACAGGGAAGCAATTCCTTTTCTCCTGATTATGGATTGCATTTTGATGGTAAAATTGTTGGTTGTGCCTTTTCTCACTGACAGATTTTATGGTATAAATGTCTCTCGTATTTATTTTTCTTTGTCCCTTTCACACAAAAGATGCCAAAAAATCAACATCACAAATCAAAATGTAGTTTCTTCTTAAAAAACAAACACACAAAATAACAACAAAAAAACAACAACAAAAATCACCCTCCATCTTCTCTGTTATGGTTAATTGTTAGCTTAGTGTATGCATTTGACAATTAAGAGCAAAAGGAAAGACCACGAAGTTGCTCTACCTATTACTGCCAGTTCAATTTCAACTATGGCTGCATAGTTCTAAGTTTCACTAGGTTTCCACTCATATATAATCATTTGCAAGGAGTTGTTCATTAAATGTATTTGTTTTAACAAAATGTCATTCAACAGAACACAGTTTTTTCTCAGTTTACCTAAATATTTAATCATTTAGCTGTGGTTCTGTACCTTGTTGTTTGTTGACGCCCCCAGGTAAATACAGCTGATTTACACATTTGTTCAAATGTGTAAGATACATTTTTTATATAATTAATATAAATATAGCTTCATGGCCCACTTACTGATGAATTTGTTAGACTAGCTTGTTTGTAAGGAAAAGAGATCTATTCAAGTTACTTTCAAAACAGTGATTTAGAAACCAATTGATATACTTAGGAAGCCTCTTGTTTTATTATCACAGCTACTGTACTTTTCTTTTATGCCAGTTAAATTTCCCCATAAAATAACTTCTTCTACATATTTGCACATTGTTCTATGCTTTTTTCTACCTTTCCTGTGTGTATGGACATTTCTTGTCATCTCCGGTGCATTTTCTGCCTTAACTCTATCAGGCAATTCAATCGTTCAGCTAACCAAAACCAAATGTTGAGAAGAGGGCCCTTCCTGGCTCATCTCGCTTTCTTAAATGAGGCTACAGTGATAAAAAGTTAGTTAACAGAACTGTGGATTTCCCTGCCCTGAGCTGTGGCTCATTCCTGGTCTAATGAGTTAGATTCAGGAAGAACATTAGCATGTGGGATAAAATATGGCACCCCTAGCCAAGTCTTTGGAGTTTTGTGGATAAAAGGTGTCCCTTTAGAAGAAGAATCCTATATAGATGATGTTATCTATAAATGTTTGTGTCCCCCATGAAAATTCATATTTTGAACCCAAATTCCCAATGTGATGATGTTTGGAGGTAGGGTCTTTGGGAGATACTTAGGTCATAAGGGTAGAGGCCTCATGAATGGGATTAGTGCCCTTATGAGAAGAGACACAAGAGAGATTGTTTCTTCTCTCTCTCTCTCTCTCTCTCTCTCTCTCTCTCTCTCTCTCTCTGCTTTATACCATGTGAGAATACAATGAGAAGATGGCCACCTGCAAACCAGGGAGTGTGTCTTTTCCAGACACTGGATCTGTCAGCACCTTGATCTAGAGCTTTTCAGCCTCTAAAATGAGAAATAAATGTGTGTTGTTTAGGACACACACTCTATGGTATACTTGTCATGATGGCCCAAACTAAGACAGATGACATTCTAAACTGCATATGCTATAATTGATTAGTTGGTTGGTCTGTTCTAATTAAGTTTTCTTTATTTTACAAACAAGTTCAATGATATGGTTTGAAGGTAGAACTAACAAATTTACTGATGGAAAAGATCTGGGTTGTGAGTAAAATACAATTATTTTGGCTTAAATGCAATTGAGTTTTTATTAACTGAGATGGAAAAACTGCAGGAGATATAGGTTAATTGGAAGGTGGTGGTTAATCAGAAGCTCAGTTTGTGATATGTAAATTTGAATTGCCTGTTAGATGTTTAGACACAAATATCTTGCAGGAAATTGGATATTTAGGTCTGGAGGTCCGGGAGAGTTACAGGTTGGTGGTGTAAATTTGATAGTCATCAGCATACAGATGATAACTAAAGCCAGGAGACCAGGTTTGATTACCTAGGGTCTGAGATTAGTTATTAAAGAGAGTGGGTTGGTCTATGTGGAGCATATCAACATTTAGAAATAGAGGCATACATGAGAAGAGGAGTCTATGAAAGAGTGGTAGGAAGATAAGAGGAAAATCTTATTGATTGTGGTGTCCCAAAGGGCACTTTTTAAGTGAATGCTCAAGTGTATCAAATAATGCTGATAGATGAAATAAGATGTGGCTAAAGAAAAAACAATATCATTGGATTTAGTAATATGGAGGTTATATCAGTCATCTCAGGCTGTCATAAAAACATACCAAACTGTATGGACTAAACAGTCATAATCCTGGAGGCTGGATGTCCTAAATGAAGGTGCTAGCTGGGTTAATTTCTCAGGAGGCCTCTCCTTGGCTTCATATAGTGCCTTCTCACTTTGTCTTCACATGGCCTTTTCTCTGTGCTTGCACAATCCTGGTGTCCCTTCCTTTTATTATAAGGACACCAGTCATTGGGTTAGGGTCCCACAATTGTTATTGGTCCAAAGTCCATGTGCCTCATGCCAAAATGGCAAAAACTCAAAGCATGAGAGTTTGGAGAAAGGAAAGATTTATTGATTGAGAAGCCACCAACCAAGAAGATGAGACATCTAATTCTCAAGCCTATCTTAAGAAAGTACAGAGTGTAGGCCTCTTTTATGTCAAAAGAAGGGGAAATGGGAAGGGAAAAGGTGACTGACGACTGCTAATATCTGTGTGCCAGCAGGGGTCCAAGGAAGATTGTGCTAGTTGATGTGAGTCTGTTCATGAGGTTCCTGCGAATCTTTGATAAATAATCACTATTTTTGTACATACCTCTCTTATCTCCTTGGGAGAGGCACCCAAGGAGGGACTCTTTCTGTAAAACTCAAGCCACAAGCAGAATTCCTCTAATGATTGACATGTCCATATGCAAGCCTAAGCAGAAGCTATTAGCCTGAAGACTACAGAAACAGAGTAGGCTTGAACAGATCAGAGACAGAGACCGAGCATTTCACTCTGCTACACCCTTATGCCATCATTTAATCTTAATTACCTCCTTAAGGTCCTGTCTGTAAATACAGTCACATTGGGGATTTGGGCTTCAACATATGCATTTGGGGGGCACACAATTCAGTCTATATCAGAAGTCGCTGACTAATTGATAACTATAGTTTTGGTGCCATGGAGTATTACTGACAACCTGACTTGAGTGGTTTAGAGAAAGAATGGAAGGAGAGAATTAGAGACAGTGCATATAGACAACAACTATGAAGATTTTGTGCCATTAAAGAAAGCAAGAAGTGGAGATGGGCCTGGAGAGAGAAATGAAGGAAAGGAAGAGAATGAATATATATATATATATATATATATATATATATATATATATATATATATATATATATTTTTTTTTTTTTTTTTAACTAGGTGGCAAAAATACAGCTAGGTGTTGATTATCTCAAGGGTGAACTGTCTCCTGTGCTGTGGAAGGTTCTGCTTTTGTGCTGGGTTGATGTCGAAGTGACCAGTATAGCTGCTGGAGGCTACAGAAAACCTGAGATTACGGTTAGGAGGTAGGTGGAGGATAAGTGATGGGTTTTATAATTCCTTTGAGTATTTCAAATTTTAGTTATTTATAAGACACTTTAAGATATTATAATATACAATTCGGTTAATTGATTTATATGAACATAATATAACATTTATTAATATTATACAGTCCTTTTGTATTGTTTTTTTATTATTGGGGGATCCTAAAAGCTGAACATTTTTGA
Organism: Hipposideros armiger; assembly: GCF_001890085.2. Taxonomy (NCBI): domain Eukaryota; kingdom Metazoa; phylum Chordata; class Mammalia; order Chiroptera; family Hipposideridae; genus Hipposideros; species Hipposideros armiger. Next base: position 235,437 of record NW_017732155.1, read on the forward strand.
AGTGTTTGTACAGGTTCTTACCTATAGCCTTCTCAACTCAAATGTAAATAATTGCCATATGTTTAAGTTCTTAAACTGCATTCATTTATGATTCATAGTGAATTCATTGATACTTGATTAACTATGTATCCTTGAAGAATTCCAAACTATCATTGCTGTGTGCTACTTTTTATACTGAAAAGAGAAAGGATGTGTCTGCTTACCTGGTGTATCAGGCACTGACTGTTCTCAATAAGTGGTTCTCTCTAGAGATAAAGTGATTTTACAGCATGGTATGTTAAGACGGCCATTGCATTTGGAGTCAGCAAACCCAGGTCTGCATTTTACTACTAGCCTTATAATCCCAGGTATCATATTTTATCTCATCCTCAGGATTTGCGTGTGTACAATGGAGACCATATTACACGTGATTATAAATATTATTTGAAGCTACATTTGTCTGGCCTCCACTTAGACCAACTTTCCCCAGAAACAAAACCAACCTTGACATATAGGGCCTTAGTATTCTAGATCCATTTGTAAATAATATGGTCTGGGAATCCCTGTGAATTGCTGATCATCTCAGGAATGTAAATCAGGGTCTTGAAGTCAAAAGTTGCCATTGAAAAGGAAAAGGAAAAGCAAAAATTTCAGTGTTTACTTTAGAAACTGGGATCCAACAGGGATCAGAGCTTTTAGCTGTCGAGTGCCAATAAAGACTATAGATATAGAAAGGTCAGCCTATAAAGACAAAATAAACCAGAGACCTCAGCTAACTCTTTTGCTGTAAGGCGGCCAATCTGATGGCCTTTGACCTTGGTTTTTGCCATCTTATAAAACTAAAATAATATATTTAGAAGAAATCAAATGAAATCAATTTTATTCTTTGCTTTTATAGACAAGCGGGGGGGGGGGAACCCTGGGAAAACACTTCGTAACAAAAGGAAACCTTGCATTATGATTTATTCCTCCTTTAGTTTTTGGGTGTAGAAAAAAGTAACTGTTGAGAAAAAAGCAGAACATAAACCAAAGATCTTGTAGAGAATAAAATTATTCAGGTGTTTCTATTATCCCATCATTATTTTCTCTAGTTACAATATATCAAGTTTCTTAATTATTTAGGTAGCTCAAATACATGATATCCTTTATGCTCATATACAAAATAAACTTCTCCCTACAAATAATAGCAAAGCTAATTAGCAACCTATCACTCTTATTTAGACCAAAAGCCACCTCTATTGAACTCTCTACCTTGTGACTATAACCTAGCTCTAGGACTTTTAATTAATCTGTTCTGTAATAGCCATACGTTTGTAAGAGGTAAGGTTACTGTATTGTCACAGAGCACAAGGCTTCTCGTGGTCCTTTCTCAGAAGGATTGGAAGCATCACATTGCATATTTTTATAGGGTTTTGTTAAAGAACAACAACTCGTATGTCTTTGAAAGCTGAGAAATTTGGAAGATTTTAAAAAACTGAGAAATCTAGAGGTTTCTGGATTGTATGTGAATGACAAGAAAGGAAAATGCCATATATCAATGAAAGTTAGATATAAGGAGGTAAATAATGTATCTAAGTGTTATTTAGGGAATACAAGAGGTGGTCTTCCACCCAGGCTTCATGAACATTTTTTTTTTTTTTGGCTTATAAACAACAGAGATTTGTTTTTCACAGTCTGAAGTCTAGGACGTCCAAGATCAAGGTGCTAGTACTGTTTCATTTTGGTGACAGCCCTCTTTTGGTCCATCGCGAGAGCCTTCTCCCTGTCTCTTCATGCAGTGGAAGAGGCTAGAGATCTCTGCAGGGCCTCTTTTATGAGGCACTCATCCTGATCCTGAGAGCTCCACCCTCAAGACTTAAGCAAGGGCCTCTCGAAGTCCCTGCCTCCCGATGCCATCATTTCTGGGGTTTAGGATTTCAACACAGGAATCTGGGAGGCACATTCAGGCCCTAGCACTGGTGTTTCTTTTTTTTTTTTTTTCAAGTATCAGAACTTTATTTAAAATTTGATTGGTACAATAATTACTAGAAATGATACACATTTAATTTTTTTTATGTTATACGCAAATGCTAGTCTTTGTTTTAGTTAGATTTTAAAGTCTTGTTTAGTTCTTTTTTAAAAAAAGTTTATTGTTAGTTTCAGGTGTACAGAACAACGCAATAGTTATCCTTTTCACCCCTCACAAAGTAACTACCCCCTTCCCCCCATCTACTGCCTTCCCACCCCCGAAATCATGCTTATTACAATTCCATTGACTCCATTCCCACGCTCTACTCCACGTCCCGTGACTATATGTATATATAATTATAGTTGATATACATTATTATTCAACATCAGTTTCAGATATACAATGAGGTGGTCAGGCCTCTATCTACACTGACTATGAAGTGGTCTCTCTATCAAGACATGAGTCCATCTGGCCCCCTAAAAAAATATTTACAACACTATTGATTATATTCCCCAGACTGTCTTTTCTATCCCTGAGGCCATATTGTAGTTACCAATTTGTATTGTCTCACCCCTTCCCCTTCTCCTTCATCCCCACCCGCTCCCAACTAGCAACTATCAGTTTTTCCTCTGTGTCTCTGAGACTATTTCTGTTTACATTTCTCATTTATTCAGTTCTTTAGAATCCACGTATAAGTGAGATCATACATTATTTGTCTTTCTCAGCCTGACATTTCACTTAGCATAATGTTCTCTAGTTCCATCCATATTGTTGCAAATGGTACTATTTCCTTCTTCTTTATAGCTGAGTAATACTCCATTGTGTAAATGTACCACAGTTTCTTAATCCAGTTGTCTACTGACGGGCATTTTGGTTGTTTCCAAGTCTTAGCTATTGTGAATAGTGCCGCAATGAACATAGGGGTGCATATATTTTTTCGGATTAATGTCTTGGGTTTTTTTGGATAAATACCTAAGAGTGGGATTACTGGGTCATAAGGTAGTTCCATTTCCAGTTTTTTGAGACATGTCCATACTGATTTCCATAATGGCTGCACCAGTCTGCAGTCCCACCAACAGTGCACCAGGGTTCCCTTTTCCCCACAACCTCTCCAGCATTTGTTGTTTGTTGATTTATTGAAGACAGCCATTCTGACTGGGGTGAGGTGATATCTCATTGTGGTTTTTATTTGCATTTCCCTAATGCTAAGTAACGTTGAACATTTTTTTTCATATGCCTGTTGGCCATCTGTATGTCCTCTTTGGAGAAATGTCTCTTCATATCCTCTGCCCATTTTTAAATTGGGTTGTTTGTTTTTTTGGTGTTGAGTTGCATGAGCGTTTTATATATTTTGGATATTAACCCCTTATCAAATATCTCGTTGACAAATATCTTCTCCCATTCAGTAGGCTTCCTTTTTGTTTTATTGTGGTTTCTTTTGTTGTGAAAAAACGTTTAAGTTTGATGTAGTCCCATATGTTCATTTTTTCTTTTACTTCCCTAACCCACGGGGATGTATCAGTAAAAATATTGCTCAGGGTAATGTCTGCAAATTTAGAACCTATATTTTCTTCTAGGAGTTTTATGGTCTCAGATCTTATATTTAAGTATTTAATCCGTTTTGAATTTGTTCTTGTATATAGCGTAAGGAGGTGGTCCAGTTTCATTTTTTTGCATGTGTCAGTCCAATTTTCCCAGCACCATTTATTAAATAGACTATCTTTATCCCAGTCTAAATTCTTGCTTCCCTTGTCATAGACTAACTGCCCATATATGCCTGGATTCAATTCTGGGCTCTGTATTCTGTTCCATTGATCTATGTACCTATTTTTATGCCAGTACCATACTGTTTTGATTACTGTGGCCTTATAATATGTTCTAATGTCTGGAAGCATGATCCCCCCCAACTTTGTTCTTATTTCTCAGGATTGCTGTGGCTATTCAGGGTCTTTTTTGGTTCCATATAAATTTTAGGATAATATTTTTTATTTCTGTGAAAAATGCCCTAGGTAGTTTGATAGGAATTGCATTGAATCTATATATTGCTTTAGGCAATATGGACATTCTAACTATATTAATTCTTCCTAAAAATATCGAACGCTTCACGCATTTGCGTGTCATCCTTGTGCAAGGGCCATGCTAATCTTCTCTGTATCATTCCGATTTTAGTATATGTGCTGCTGAAGCAAGCACAGGCTTCATGTACTTTTGAGACATGTGGACTTTCAGGGTAGATAAAAGAGATTGGAGAGTTCTAGAGACGCCAGTGTCTAGACAGCCTACTTCATCCACATACTTTCCTAAAATTAATCTGCCTGAGATGGAAGTTTAAAACCTTCACTTTCATGTTACAAAAATAGTCTTCCTCCATGTTACAAAATAGTCTCTAGTGTTTTTCCTGAAGGTGTTAGACCTTGAAGCTACTAAACAATAAGAAAATGAATAACTAAAGACTATGTGACACATTTCTTTCCAAGTTTGTTTTTTTATTTTTCAATTATTTGCTTAAAAGAAATGAATAAAATCTGATTGACTTGAAGAATGATAGATCATAAAACATATTTTTAGATAGTAGATTACTATGCAATTTGTGTCATAAAATTCAAAAGATGGATCTATGAATTGAGCCTCTCAAATCTCTTTCATTCCCAATGACTGATTTATGGTAATGCTTTTTCTCAATATCACATCTAAAATCAAAGAAAATAATGAAAAATAGGGGGGGAAACCCTTGATGCCAAACCCTGTGTTATTCTATCAACAAGTAGCATCCATTCATGACACATGAAATTAGGGAAATGATAGAATAAAATATCCCAGTCCACCTTGTTATGGATCTTTGTACAATAAAGTTTCCCTTTTTATTTTAACAATTTTAATCAAAATATATAAATTAATCACATTGGTCAATTGAACATTATTAATAACTGTAATGGTTAATAATCATTCCAACCCAATAAAAAAATAATGAAATATTTACAGACTTAGAGTTACAGGAAATTTTAAAATAAATTTCAATTTTATGTGTACATTTGTGTTGTAGGCTCATATTATTGGGTGATGAATAAAAGACTTTCATTTCTAAAACATATTACATTAGGGCCACATTCTGCAAGGGAAGAGAAATGGAATTATCCATTCAAAGATAAATAATGAAATGATTTTAAATGAATAATGGGGGTTGTCAAATTGCTGTTATTTAGGTTCTACTGCATACATTTTAAACATCCATGATAATACACACAAATTACACAATTTGCCAGTATACTCGTATAAATTCCTGTTGAAAAACTTTAGGTGCCATCTTAAAATTGTGTGAGGTTTATATGGCTTTGCAAATTATTTAAGGGGCACAAGAGCAAAAAATTAGGAGACCATTTCAGGATAGAGAATACAGACCAATGAATAATCAATTTCTATGCGTGTGATGGGGTTTAAGGGTAAGGAGTTAGGCATAATGATCGTCGGGATGCATTGGCATGGCATGAAGCCCAGGTTACAGGCTAAGACACTGTCTCCTAAAACAGGTGGTGAGCAGGATTTAGCTAATACCTGAGTGGGCGAGGAAGCAGAAGGGGAAAGTGCCTCAGGTAGGCCGGAACGTGACCAGAAATTCAAAGTAGATAAACATCAAGTTCTAGGCCCTAAAAATAACTGAGTGTAGCCAGGATTGAGAATGTGAGTTACCAAAGGGGAAACAAGGATGGAGGGGTGAGATGGGAGGGATTCCCCCATTAATTTGAAAGCTGAAGTGTATTCATGTGCCACTAAGTCTACCTTTTTAGGAGCTACGAACAATGGACTTGAATTATGACTTCCCATTTTTTATTTAGAGCAAAGGTCACAAACATTATTTATAAAAGACAGGGGAGTGAATATTTTAGACATCGAGGTCCCAGCCATAACCATTCAATGCTGATGTTGTGTCATGAAAGCAGCCAGAGGCAATATGTAAATGAATGAGTGTAGCACTGTTCCAATAAAATTTTATTTAAGGACATTGAATTTTAAATTTCATATGATTTTCACATTTCCCAAAATATTATTATTGTGTGTGCGCTTGTTTTTTATTTCAGATGTTTAAAAATTGAAAAACCATTCTTAGTTCACAGATTGTTTAAAAACATAGGCAGTGGACAGGATTTGGCCCCCAGCCTTAGTTTCCCCATCCCATTTAGAATATTTCAAGGATCTTGTGATTTTTCTAACTCGAAACTTGAGCTCTGACCCCAATGGAGCCTCATGAATCCAGATTTTTTCTTCCCTTTTAACATCAGAATTGCATAAAAACAAGGCCCATGGTTTACTATTTAAAATAGTTGAGTTTTATTAATTTATTGGTGCTTCTGTATAGAAAAATCTTAAAATCTCCATTTTAGTAACAATCTACCAAAAGGGCTTATTCTTCTTACCCGCTTGCATTTTTAATTCAAGAACATTTTATCCTATGTAGTCAGCATCTAAAGTTTTGTTATTTGGGGGTTAAAAAATTCATTTAAATAACATAATATAATGGAAAGACCTCAAAGTCGATGACTTGAGTTTGAGTCTTGTCTCTATTACCTAGTCCTTGAGCAAATGACATCAGCAAATGGGCCTCAGTTTCCTCGTGTGTAATATAGATGTGATCATAATAATCTTTCTTTGTTGAGTTGTGAGAATTGAGATGAGAGATGTAAAATGTGCAGCATGTACCACATGATGAGTATATTATATTCAATTATTAATATTAACAGCATTTGTATGAGTATTTTTACTTTTTATTATAATCAATAGAGAGATCTGGCTAAATAACAGATTCAAACAAATTTCTCCATGCTTCATTATTTTTTGTTTGTTTGTTTGTTTTTTTGTTTTGTTTTTTTTGTTTTTTTTATTGTTAGTTTCAGGTGTACAGAACAATGCAATAGTTACCCTTTTCACCCTCACAAAGTAACAACCCCCCTCCCCCCCTCCACGCCCTCCCCCCCCCGATATCATGCTTATCTATTACAATTCCATTGAATCCGTTCCCGCACTCTACTCCGTGTCCCGAGGTTATATGTATATATATAATTATAGTTGACATACAGTATTATTCAACATCAGTTTCAGAAATACCATGCTTCATTATTTTTGATCCATAACCTGGAAGGCCAAATAATGTAGCGATTTGAAACTTGCCGGTGACCTCCATCTTGATCACTATTGAAGGGAAAGAGGCAGTTGTTCTCCTGGGTACTGAGTCATTCCCCTCTACCTGATTGAAACAAATAGTCAAGGAATTCTTTTTTTTTTTTCTTAATTTTTATTAAATTTATTGAGGTGCCATTGGTTAGTAAAATTATATAGGTTTCAAGTGTACATTTCTATAACATTTCATCTATATGCATTGTGTGTTCACCATATGTTTGACCCCCTTTACCATCTTCTACCACCCCCCCACCCCTCTTACCCTCTGGTAACCACTAAATTGTTGTCTGTGTCTATGAGTTGTTTGTTTGTCTTGTTTGTTTGCTTTCAGTTTTATATCCCACATATGAGTGAAGTCAGATGGTTCTTGACTTTGAACACATTTCTAGCTGATTTTAGTCCTGCCTGATCCGTAGCCTCTCACTGCTCACCAATGTATCTTCTTCATCTAGCTCTTATAAGAGAGTCCTTTGCCTAGTTCCAGGATCAATTTGACCTAAAGCTGACTAACTTTGCAGCAGCCCCAAGCCACTTCCTGGTTCTTGGTGGGAAGAATTCCTAACAATTACTCTTTCATTACCCCCCAAAGCCTTTCCCCAGGTGCTACCATATTTACATCTGTATTTCCACTTTGGTCCTTTTCCTTATTTTTTATTCTAGGAACGTCTCTAAGTGCTCCATTTCCCTCTTGGAATGGAGTTCTTGATTCTTAGAAGTTTCATTTCCAGAGCGTTTGTGTCTTGCTCATGAATTCCAGCCAGGTGGCTAAAATCCTGCCATTAGCTAACAGAATTTCTGTCCCCTACAGGCTATTGAGCCTCCACTTCCGGGTATTGACTTTGCCAAATTTCTTCATGGCCATGCTTCAATCGTGGGCTTTCTCACCTTCTGGAGTCCTGTTGCAGGCTTCTCTGCTGGGACTGAGACTTGAGGTTATGTCACATTGCCTAAGCTTTCTCATCCATAAAATGAGGCCAATAGTAGTATTTACCTCATGGGATCAGAGAGAGATTAAATGAATTAATACACATAAATACTTAGTGGAACACCTGCATAATCAGTGCTCACTAAATAACAGCTTTTCTTATTGTTGCTGTTATTAAAGCGTTTGGAGCAGTGTTTCTAAACTTGTCACTTGAGTCATGTCATTATTTTCCCCCACTGGCATACTTCCCTGCGCTATTTTTATTTATTTATCTATTTGTCATAGACTTAAAAATAATGTAAATAAATATAGCCCACTCCTAAACAATGATTGGATCCAGGTCGCTTTGTGTGACATCCTATTTCACTGAACCTAAGATGTCATTGATTACAAGATACAATAATTTTTTTTGTAACATGAAGAAAAAGCATCATCAATTAAACTATGATCTTCCAAAAATTTTAAGAGGCATTGTGATATCAGAGATGTTCAAATGTCAACATATATTTTTGGAATGATTGGATTATCAGATTTTTCTTAGAATCACTCCTTCACAATTTTTTTTTT
>NW_017732155.1:245282-303971 GCF_001890085.2 Hipposideros armiger
CAACATCAGCTTCAGGTGTACAGTGCAGTGGTTAGGCGTCTACACCGTCTATGAAGTGGCCTCCCTAACAAGACATGAGTCCAACTGGCCCCCTAAAAAATATTTACAACATTATTGATTATACTCCCCAAACTGTCTTTCATATCCCTGTGGCGATATTGTAGTTACCGATTTGTGTTGTCTCATCCCTTCCCCTTCTCCCTCATCCCCCCCCCTCCACACTAGCAACCATCAGTTTTTCCTCTGTGTCTCTGAGACTATTTCCGTTTACATTTCTCATTTATTCAGTTTTTTTAGAATCCACGTATAAGTGAGATCATATGATATTTGTCTTTCTCCTACTGACTTATTTCACTTAGCATAATGTTCTCTAAGTTTTTTTTTTTTTTTTTTTAACAGATTCAGTGGCTCCATATTCCTCTCAGCATAAAGCCGAAAACCCTCAGGGTGCTACCCTTGGCCATGATGTGCTCTTACTCAGGCCCACTCTAACCGCAGCCTCGAACTCACCCGTCAGCCCCCTCCCAGCCCTCCACACGCTCACTTCCCCCACACGTCTTCAGCCAAGCAATCTCCTCACCTGTCCGAGAACGAGCCATTTTTATCCTTTGCCCTTCTTTGCAATAATTTCTTCTTCCTTCTTTCCCATTCTCTTTTCCCCTATCCTCTCCCTGCCACCATCTCTTCTTTTCCTCACTTCTCCTTCCTTCTTGCTCTTTATTTTGCTCAGCTGTTGCCACTTCTCAGGCGCTGTTTCCACTCCAAGCTCTGAGGTAAGTGTAGCTGCTTTGTGCTTCCAGCATCTCTTACGTTGATTTTAACTGTAATGTGTACTGTATTTCTAGGTGAGATTTGATTACCGCTTGACTATCTCCTAATAGATCTCTTACAGGTGGATAATTTAATTTTAGATGGCTACATAGCAAATCACTCCAAATTTAGTGGTTTAAAACGACCAAGCCTTTACTATTATCTCTCATGGTTCTGTGGGTTGACTGGGCTCAGCTGGAACATTCGCTTGAGGTCTCATTGGGAAGTAGTCAGCAGACAGCTGGGGCTGGAGTCAGGGGAAGGCTGACCTGGGCCAGGTGGACAACATGCTGATTCCCCTCTCTGGTACGTGACGCTGGCTGTTGACTGTGAGCTCATTGGGGTCTGTCTCCCAGAACACTAAGATGTATCCTGTCCAGGGGTCTTGGCCTTCTCTCAGCACGGCAGCAGGATTCGTAGAGAGAGAGCCCCAAGTGCAAGCATTCTAGGAGGCACAGGCAGGAGATTTGGGTCTTCTTAAGATCTGGACTCAGACATTCCAGAACTTTTGCTGTATTTTGTTAGCCAAAGCAGCCACAGACTCCACCCAAGTTTCGGCGGAAAATAATAGACTCCGACTATTGATGGGGTGTGCTAAGATCACATGGCTGAGAAACACGTGGATGTGAGAGGTTGCTGTGACCACCCTGGAAACACCATCCCTCTCAGTGGGACATCAAGTTGGAGCCCGTCTTTCCAGAGTCAAACAGTGTGCCTCGCATAAGGTAAGCGCCAACAGCCCCTAATCAAATAACACTGGTTAAACACACGGCCTCCGGAGCCAGATCCGTTGGGTGGTATCCTGCCCGTTCCACTTTCCTAGTCGTGGGAATCTTTGATGAGGTGTGCCTCCATGATCATAGGGGCATGATGTAGGGAGACTCTACCTCACAGCATGGCTGTGAGGAATACCTAGATTCATATACACAAAGGCCTTAGGACAGGGGCTGGCACATATACTTAAAAGCTGGCTGCTGTCACAGGAGGAGAAGGTCTGGCCCTACAGTCACTCCCCCATGTCCAGCCCTTATTTCAGACCTTCCAAATCTGTTCTCTCCTGTTTTAAACCACTGGGCAATACCTGGCTGAGCCCCACGTCACCATGGTAATTAAGTCCCTATATATAACACCCATTTGGAAATCTGAAACATACTGAATATTCCCCTGGCGATGTATACAATGATGTCAGATGTCAGGATTTGTTTGGTGCATGCTATATTCTTATTAGTGATGTCCTTGTTTCAAAGTTTATTTAGTTCTCTGAACCAGCTTTGAATTTCTTCAAGGATGAAGATTCTGCCTTCATGCTGCTGGGTGTGATGGCTTTGGGATCTGGTACAGTGCCAGAGTTACACAGGCATGGAATAAATGCTTACAATTAATATATCATATTATTGGCCTGCTGATAATTAAAGAGCATTTATAAAGAAAATTGTACTTACTGCAATTTAATAAAGAGAGAGTTCTTGGGATGTTCAAAGAGAAAAAGAGGTCATGGGAAAACGCCCTTAAGAAAAGGCCAGAGTCATGCATTCAGCTCTATGTCCATGGTTTCTAAGAGAGTCGTGTCTCATTGCCGGGGCACCTGCTCTCATTGGGGCTCAGTGCTGGCTCCTTACCAGGAAAGTCACTGAGCGGAAACACGTAGCATTTGGCGAGGAAGGGTTGCCTCCTGAAATGGCAGTCAACCTCAGCTGGGAACCTTCTAAATAATTAGCGTGTAATCCTTTCCTTAAACTCAGTTTCTTCAGGACTTGTGAACACCCTGGAATTAGATGCCAGATTTTATGTGCACGTATAAAAAGTTATTTCTTCAGAGAAAAACCATGGTTTTCATGAAGTTCTCAAAGTGATCCCCAAGAAAGTAAACGTTGACAACCACTGGTATGGAAACTTGAGCAGAATCCACTGAGCCTTGATATCCTGGAAGTTGTTTTCATCTGACCAAAACTTTAATGATGTATTTATTTACTACTTCTCTCGCTTTCAATAAAAACTGGAGGGCAGCATTTACAAAACTCTCATAAAATCCATTAGTGATACTTTTCTATCTTAGTGGTAAACAGAAATTTATTGCACAGTAATATTGGTCTAAAATTTGGACCATGGGAATTTATGGGCAGGGTGTATGTCTCTGACTATATACTCCTCTTTAAAAGAATTGGGGACATAAAAAGAAAAGAAAAAAACAAAACAAGAGAGAAAACTCTAGACCATGTCAATTAATAAAATTCCTTTGTTCCAATACAAAACAAAAATACACACACAGAGACACACAGACACACACACGAGTGAATACACAGAGGGTGCCAAAAGAAAGTATACACATTTTAACAAAGGAAAAAACTGTTAAAATTGTAATACTCAATATATACTGATAACAAAAGATGATTACAAGTAATTGGTATACATTTTTTGGCACCCGTGGTATATATCCCCTTCCTTTTTCCTAAAATATATATTCTTTCATAAAATGCCACAAAATTATTTATTATGTTTTTAAAATGTTCTCAGTATGTGTGATTTATAGGAAGACATTTATTTTAAAATAATCAAAGGCACTCAGGTTCTGCTAACTCAGAAAACCTTGTAATTATATTCCAAATAACCCTATCTATGTTATCTTCGGAGGCAGAATTTCTGGCGATTTTAATCCTTACTCAGCTTCTGTGACTGAGGAACCACATATAATTACTAGTCAATTCCTGAATGCTTCCTTTTAATTAAGTCACAATATTTCTAATAATAGTAGTGAGAATTGCAGTAGTAGCTTTTTATTGAGCACCTATTACGTGCCAGGTTCAACGGTAAGCGTTCCACATGTAATATTCAGTTCTTTATATATGCCATGATAACATTCAGAATTGCTTTCTCAGATTTAGGCAAGAATGGCATTCCATTTCCTGCTTTTTAACAGAAGTTAATTGCTGGTATAATAAAATACACTTCTATGGTAATACCTACTCTAGGAGGTTAACATCTCCTGTGATTTTTCTCCAGGGCCCTTATTTGCTTAGCTTTTGTTGAGTATCCACTGTCTTCTAGACATGATGCTGGGCTCTGTGGTATAAGAACGAGCAAGATAGGCATTGTCCCTGTCCTCAATTAGCTTATATTCTAATTGGGGTAGGACACAGCATGTAATGTGAGTGTGAAGTTATGGATAAACTGGACGTTGTAAGCTGTGAGGCTAGGTCAAAGTTATTGCATCCTGCTCTTTGATGGACGGTATTTTTCTTTGAATTCTGTCACTTTGGAAGAATATATTACTCTCATTTGTTTTATGAAGTATGTTAGAAAAACAGTCAAATTAGTGCATCCTAATTGTCTCTCCCTGCAAAGTAAAAACTTGTAAAGTAGGTAGGTATGAAGTATTGCTACACACTAGGTCCTGGGTTTTACTGTGAATGAGTGGCAGGAAGGGGCCTGTAATTTTAAGTGACTCTTGCAGGTGTGGTTATAGCTGCAGTAATGGTGGATTAGAGTCACTTTTGCTGCAATAAAAGACTTTTTTTAAGACATGATTATTCCTTGGCCTTTTCCAAACATTCTTACTCAACACAATACGTGTATGTTGGAGTTAGGCCTAGGGAAAGAAATTAACACACTAAGCAGGGGATAGCCAGAGACTGATGGTGATATTAGAGATATGTCTCTCAGATCAGGATTCTGAAACTACCTTCTCAAAATTACCTGGGGTCTTGCCAACAATGTAGATTTCTACATTCCCACCTAAAATCTACTCAGTCTTAATTGGTGGGCTTCATGATCCAAAATATGCACTTTAATTATAGCCTCCCAGACTAGGGAAAATGTCAAAGCAGCCCTGAAAGAGTCAGCACGGTGACATGGAAACCTCACTCAACTAAGTGTCAAGAGAACTAACCACATTTTTGGCCCCACCTGTGCTGCTAGCTAGCAGGATAGCTTTGGGCTGAATCATTTTAATTATCTGTCTCCAATTTCTTTGTCCTCTCCCTCCGCCTCCTTTCTCAACTATCCCCATTAAGTTGTATCAAAACATGACACTCTGATAAAGAAGTATGAGTAATTAGACAGCATTATTCACAAACATAGTATCAGATGAGGACAGATTCTCCAATCAATCAATTAGCACTCAGCAAACACTGTAATGTGGGAGATTTGAGAGATGTGTAAGACAAGGTCTTCAACAGCTTTCCACCTGTGTTTGGAAAATAAATTTCATTTAAGTCAGAACAAACAATGCCGTGCTGGAATGGTTAATGCAGATAAGTGCTCCATGAGATCAGTCGTCCTCAGCTAGGGTTGTCAAGTACATGTCATCAGATCAGACTTCAGGTGACACTTTGGGATCACTAAATTTAAATTGTTGGGCATTCTAATCAGATAGTCTATACGAAAGTCCAGAAATCTGTGATTCAATTTTCAAAAGAGAAACAAATGCAGTGTGGGAGGAACACCCTTCAGTCAGTACAGCAGAGTGTTAATAGTAGCTGTAGAAACCTGCCTGGTCATTTTGTCTGTTAATGGTAAACTATGCCTATGACATTTTAACTGGAAGAATCTGTCCTTGGATGATGGCTGTGAGAGAGTCAATATTTACCGCTAGGAAACTAATAGCCTAAGAGAATAGAAAAGTACATCTCTAGACCAGCGGTTCTCAACCTGTGGGTTGCGACCCCTTTGGGGGTCGAACAACCCTTTCACAGGGGTCGTCTAAAACCATCAGAAAACAAAAAGATATTTACATTACGATTCATAACAGTAGCAAAATTACAGTTATAGAGTAGCAACGAAAATAATTTTATGGTTGGGGGTCACCACAACATGAGGAACTGTATTAAGGGGTCGCAGCATTAGGAAGGTTGAGAACCGCTGCTCTAGAGCATTAAGGGTACCAATGGAATGGGGAAGTAGGGGGTGGGTATCTACCTGGGGTCCTCGGAAGGGCTAGGAGGCCCAAGATTTCATCCCCCAGTACCCACCCATTTCTCTGGATTAAGCTGTGAAGCTTGGATTGCCAAATGCCACCACTGACTACCTTGAATAAGTCCCTTGAAGGATATTATTATAGTCTGAGAGATTCACATGGGCAACTATCCTCAGGCAGATGGTGATAAAAGCCATCCATTGTCCAGAGGGCAAGGGTTTTCCAAATAGTGGACGACCAATGTGACAACGGATACTAGAAAAAGGTTAGAAGCAGGGAGCGTTTTCAGACGTTGATATAAAAACTATGAATACCTAAGCAAAGTTAGAAGTTGGGGACATCTTATATGAGGGGACCTCCTGTGAGACGTTAATTCCTAGGATGCCCATCTTCTGTTTTTGAGGTTCACGTCTTCTTCACTTCTCTGGCTGCTACTGAGGAAGGCTTTCCCGGCCTCTCGCGCTACTCACGCACTCTTCCCCCGGGGAAGGGCAGGAGTTGTGAGGAAAGCTGAGTTTGGGTAAGACAATCCTTAAGCACAGGGAGGGCCCACTCTCTCTCTCCCCCTGGAGAACTAGCATGCTCACAGGGACCATGCATTCCAGTAAACTTGAGGGGCGGGGAAGGTAGGCATTTGGGTTTCAGTAGTATCTACACCTTGGAAGGTTTTTGTTTTTTTTTTAATTTTATTGGGGAAACAGTTTGCTTTTCCAAGACCCATCGGCTCCAAGTCAAGTAGATGTTTCCATCTAATTGGGGAGGGCACATCTCAGTGGCCCATGGGGGATCGAACCAGCAACCTTGGTGTTATGAGCACCGAGCTCTAACCAACTGAGCTAACTGGCTGACCCTGGAAGGTTTTTTTTTAAATAAGCTTTGAGGTAAAAACAACAACACTGTGTAGGTTTACAAGTATACTAACATCTTCTGAAATTCGAGAAAAAAACTTAGTTCTGGCTGTTCAGGAACGACCATCATTGCAGGGCATTGCCACCTTAGCTTGCCCAGTTTCCCAGCTTCCAAGGCAGTGTAGAGCCACATTGCTGCCATCTAGGAGGATTCTCACTGAAGGTCTGTTTGAGCACAGAACTTTGAAGGTTAAGAGGGCTGGTCTCCTGATCTTCTGAGCGATGCAGGCCACGGTCACTCCCCGAAGTTTTTAAGGAAAAAGAGGCCTAAAGGCCAGATCCTGACCACCTCCAGGAGAGTCAAAGTAGCTTTACTGTGGTAGACTGCATCGTGGGTTTGGAAATAGTCCCTGATGAGCTGAAATGGCAACTCAGCCACTGGGGAAATATATGACCTTGAGCAGCTCCCTTAACTAAGTTCAGCGTGAATACTTTAAAATTGGAATAATAGTATCTTATGGGGAGATGATCTATGGGCCAATAAATTGCAGAGATAAGGCTCACCATGTGTTACTTGAAGTAGATGCCAGAAAGGACAGACTCTCAGACCTGGAAGAGGCTTTAGTGCCCATTTGTCCCTGATTTCAAGAGAGAAAGGATGAATAATAGTGAATGGGCCTGAGGTTTTACAGCATTATAGAGGTTCAGTGCTGGAAGGTACTTGAGAATATTTACTGCAACGCCCTATAGTGAAAGTCTTAGGTCTATAGGTATTAAGCAACCTCTGGTAGTCGCACAAATCAGAAAGTCAGGAACTGGGCTTACAGGCCAGAATAGTCCATCCTAGTCTAATGCCTTCCCATGATTTTGTGCTTAAACCTTTATGTTGTGGTTAAAACAGCAGCAGATGCTCAGGGTTGTGACATCCCTGATGAGTGAGGAAGAATTCCAGAATTCTCTCCTAAAATTTCACTAGCGTCAAAGTCAAAGCCAACACAATGTAGAAACATCTTGTGTCAGACAGGTGAGAAATCCCTGTCTTCCCCACATTCTGATCCCCAGGTCAGACAATTCAAGCGTTGGAAATCAGCTAAAAAGTTGAATTAATAAGCAGGTTTATCCTTAGAATGTGGATGGTTTTCTTTGATAGGATCACACTAGGGACAATGATACCATGATACAAAACCATGGGCCTCCATTTTCTCCTTAGGAAAATCAAAACATAATGCATTGGGTATAAATGAGTGGAGGTCTTCTTGTCCTTTCTCAGACCACAGGAGCTGATATAGTTTTACTACAGTGTTTCAGACGAGTAGCAGAGAAACTTGCATATGACCTTTGATGCAAAGTTCCTACAATGCTAGCCATAAGGCACATTATTTATATTACTTTTATGTCTCTGGGAACTGTCTATAACTATAAGACAGTTAGGGGAAAATCCTCACATATCTGTGGGTGCCAGAAGATTTATGTTGTTCCGAGGACTCGGAGACACTGAACCCAGGGCGTTCTCCATCACTGGAGATGGAAGTATTGATAAATGGGTGACAGTACCCTAACTCCAACCAGATGCTGCGTGGCGCTAGCCCAATTGTCAGACGCTCCCCTTGGCACCTCTTGAGACTTGAAACCATCAAGTTCTAAATTTCATCTATCCAGTTTGTGTTCTTATTCACAATCCTGAAAGAAAAGTCCACAAGCTAGCAGGAAGGGGCAAGATGCCACATGCCTGGGCTAAGTACTAGAAACATATTTTCATTATGCTATTTGGCAGACTGCAAAGGAATATGATGCTTTGAATCTGTCAGCTTCTAGCATTCAAACCCCTGCATTTGCTTAGACTCACAATAACCAGGCTTATATTTTTTTCCAGGCTTCAGTCATTTTCACATTTTTATGAATTGTGACAGGAGTACCAGACAGATTTTAAACCTGTCGGCCCATGACATTTTATTTCCAATCTACAACCCTTTTACCAGCTCTGCCCACACTTCTGGGTGTGAGGCTGATGACGCATCTACTGCCCGAGCATGAGTTCCCTGGCGGCACTTTTTAGTCCTTTGTTAAACTGTGGCTAATTTTTCTTTGGGTTCCTGGGCTGCTGTCTGCCTGTGCTAGGTTGCTAGGGTGTTGGTTTTTTTTTTAGCTGGAAAAGTAACAGTTCTTAGAGAGCTTCTTTAGGAAAGAGCATCTGCCAAATCTCCCTCAGAGAAAAAGAGATCTCAAGAGAAAACCATCCTTGGATTCGGTGGTCATTGGAAGCATCTCCAATCCTCACAGCCTCCAAAGGTCATCATGTCACGCATAACTGTATGTTAGTATGTACACAGATAATGAGTTCTGCCTCCCCAAACACACAATGGACAATATTATCTAAATGTACTCGCTACATTTTTATTCCAAATGCAGGTAAATTAAAGCACATTTCCTGGTGAATTCCAGAACCCTAAATAATCTTAAGTCAAAGGCCTCGATTATATACAGATTGGAAGGTTTGTGACATTTGAAATTTTTTAAAAAGAAAGAAAATAGGTGTAGAGATTAATAGATAGTGGCAAACTTCAACTTGTATGCATTAAAGACATTAGGAGAGAAAACAGCTACTGTTTACCATCACCAACATTTTCCTAAAGGTGAGATATTTTTAATACCAAAAAAGTTAGGAAATGCATAGTGATAGTACATTAAATTAAGCGCAGTTGGCTTTCTGAGCACTGTTTTATTTTTCTCATTTTGCTGCAAATGGCTTAACATTTAGCCATGGATCACACACAGAATGGAGACCTATGCTTAGGAAACGCTACTCTGTATCATCTCCGTTCACAACACAACTGAGTCCCTGCCCTCTACATCAAAACACCAGCAGGATTTAGAGAATGGCCATTCTCCTCTCTGCTGACTCGAGTGAAAAAACGCCATGGCATTTGTGGTTACTTTAATTAGCTAGTAAAAAACATATTTGACTGTGCAGCTGTCCTTAGAAATTCCCCTTTGTAGTGTAATCTTTTTTTCGGAGCCTATCCTTGCTTTCTTGAGTTCTTTCCCTTGCCATGTACAGGTTTTTGAAAAATGAACTGGCTTGGCTTAAAAAAATAAGGAAACCACCTGATCAGTTCTTCCTCTTTCTACTTAAAAGCAGGTTTAGTTTCTGGGAAGCAGGGACCCTCATGTTCCAAATTTGTTGTTCTTTCCTCTAGGGGAATGTAAATTTGGTGCCTAAACAACCTGACCAGTCTTAATGGGCAATATTGCAGAACTTAGCTGAGTGCTTTGAAAATTTCCTCCTTGGCTTTCTCAGTGGGTTGCCATTTCCCGTTCACAAGCCAACTTTCTTAGGAGTAGAGCACCTGACCCTTCAGGAATTATAGAGCCCAAGGGCTGCAGGTAATTTCTTTTGACTAGACAGGCCTCTTTATGTCTCTTGACTAGGATCTGTTCTTAAAAAAAAAAAAAAAAAATCACCTTTTGCAATGTTTCATTTGGCAGAAAATAGCTACTCCAGATTTGTTACAAATTACCCATGGAGATAAACATACTGAGGGCATTTTATTTGAAATGCTGCCTTTCAAGTTTCTCAGCTCTGAGCTGGTGCTTACAGGAGTAGAGGTAGTAGAGTAAAGGTTTGAGAAATGGATGTACAGGTCCAGACCTCAGGCGCTTTAAACATTTACAAACATGTTTTGTTTTTTGGGTTTTTTTGTTTTTGTTTTGTTTTGTTTTGTTTTTGTTTTTTGTTTTTTTAATTCTCATGCCTACTGCATTTAAACCACTGCCATTGGATCTCACAATTTGTGGTGAATTCTCTTAAAAATGCATCAATTTAAAATTTCAAGTTTTTCATTTAAAATAAAGCAAAGGCTGAAACAAGGAGTGGTAAGGTACAGTTTCAAGTGCCAGGATTATTATTTTTATACCACAAGGGCTCTTCTTTAGAAAGTAAGCTACCTTAGCTGGTAATCTTACGGTTATCCCTTGCATCTGTTTATTCTTTGAATGATTTTTTTTGAATGACCTTTGAGGATCTTGAGTGATTTTGAACTCTAACACCCTCTCATAGGTGCTCAAATTGTCACAGAGTAGTCACCCCTTAAGGACCCAAATTAGGACCTTGTGCTCTTGTTAGAACTTAGCATTGTAATTGTAACCCGAGGAGAAAGTGGAGAGGGAGTAAAATATGGAATTTTAGTCCCCAGATATCACACCCCAAATTACACAAACATCTCTAAGTTAATGTATCCTCTTATTGTTAGTTAAGTGCTTCATCCTTCCTTTCTATTCACTGAATTCATGGTGCACAACGTTGAAGGCAAAATACTGTAAATTATCTTGTAGGCTGCCCAAGGCATCTCTGTGCTTGAAAATAAACTCCATAATTATAATACTGAAGCTGAGCATGTATTGAATGCTTTCTGGGTGCCAGGCACTTAACTCAAGTCTTTGTATGGATAAAATGAATTAATCCTCACAATCCCATTATCAGCATCTCTGTTTTCACCGATGAGGCAACTGTGGTTGAGATAAGTTACTGTCACCACGGTATTCTCCACCTAGGAGGTAGACCAAAAGCAATTTTGAAATATATAGTTTTGACTTTTGTATTCAAGGTGAAGTTCTGAAGCATTTGCCTGTGTAAGCACAAATCAACATTTACACCACTTTTTCCAAGTATTTTCTGAGTGCTGTTGGGAGCAGAGAAATGGGTGGGAAAATACGGTAGACGGGGAAAGGCTGGCCTCAGCGCTCTCAGCTCTGCACCCACTGCCCAGATTACTCTGCTCCCCTTCCAGCTCCTCCCAGCAACCCATCTCATGTGCTATACCTTCTTTTAGACTTGTCGCAGCCTGACTTCTTCCAGGAGACTTCCCTGTTTTGTAAACTCAACTCTTTCTCTACTTTGCATCCTCTTGTTGTCACCATAGCCCCAATCTGCACTTGAAATGTGGCTTCAGAAATGGGTTCTTATTTACTTTACAGCATTTCTATTGTAGTTTCCCAGTCAGAAAATGTGCTCCTTCCAAGCAGAGGTGAGATCTTCTATTTTCCATTGCCTTCTCTCCACCCTCATCACTCTCTCTAATGTTTAGCCCTGGGCTTAGAGCAGTAGTGGTGAAATATGTATTTTTGTCATGTGATTACTCTAAGTCTTAGCCAAAGGGAATTGGCTTGAATTTTG
Organism: Hipposideros armiger; assembly: GCF_001890085.2. Taxonomy (NCBI): domain Eukaryota; kingdom Metazoa; phylum Chordata; class Mammalia; order Chiroptera; family Hipposideridae; genus Hipposideros; species Hipposideros armiger. The sequence goes on from NW_017732155.1 coordinate 257,026, forward strand.
GCAAAATGTATGTAAGCTGTAACTTTTCCATTGGAGGTGTTAAGGAAATACGTGTCTTAGAAGATCTCTTGTGGAAATTCTACCAAAAGGCCGAATGTTCTCCACCCCACAGAGGATGAAGTGGCACCTGCTTCTTTGAACAGGACTTTCTTATTAAAACGCCTGTTGAAAAACAACTTGTACAAAGCTATTCAAAAATAAATTGAAATTGTAAAAACTTCTAGGCTTAGGCCTATCACTTTGTGACTTTAGAAAATACATTACTGTTTTAATCATGTTATTTCATGTTAAAACATCTAGGCGAATTTAACCAACATTCTCTTCTCCTCTCTTGTTTGGCTCATTATTTTAAAAAAATGAAAGTAAAATAAAAAAATAAAAGAAAAACTTGTTGCTATCAGTTTCTGAGCCAACAGAAAAACACTCACATAAGGAATATCAGCATCATGAAATACTGAAAGAGGGATTTTATATTTTTGGATGAGTATTAAAACTTATGCTTTACTTCTAAATAAAGTTGAGCCAGGGCTCATGTAATTAATCTGCCGAGTTTCCTGAAGATATCCTCTAATATCTAGGGAGTAAAAAAGTATTTCCTGTACCAAAAGCATTTTTAATAGCTCTTCTCATGAACAAAGAATGGTCACTCTTTTTTCCCAGTTCAATGTGCCAAAATTGCTGGGAAAGTTGTTTCTCATTGTTTCAGCATTAAGTCAACATTTGAAAAATGGAGACTTTTTTTTTTTAATCAAAGATTAATATCCAGGTCATGGGTAATAGAAATCTCACCAGGTTTGGTGCACTGGGCTTATGAAATTGAAACAAGTGGCTCTATTTATTATTAATAAAAATAGATGGCTGTGTTTAAACTAAATATCAAAGCCTTGGTTGAGTCTGAGGGACCAAGTGACTGCGTGATATAAGGCCCCCTGGCTGCCTTTTTATGATTTTCTGCAGAGCTCTTCACACAATTTACAGCCTTGTAATCAGTGGGGTCCTATAGATCAAGGTGTAAGAAAGGTAAAATATGTTTTGTTAAACAAAAAGAGTGAAACACTTCATTGTGGTATATAAATTACTATTTAGTTTCTACTTTTCTGCTTTCAGATTTATAGCATTTATCTGATACCCATTTCATATATATATATGAAAGAAGAAAATCCAATTATTTACATTTATTTAAAAGAGAGCTGTGGTTTAAAAATAGTATTACTGGGAGGTTCATCCCCCAGTTGTCCTTGGGAAATGTAGTGTTATTGATTGTTAGTACATTAAACAGTCATTTTTCCACAATGTATTTATACAAAAATTGCCAAGACAATGGGTATCGCTTAGTTAAATGCATCAGAGTTAACTTCTTTTATTGCACAGAAAACTGGATACCACAAACAACAAACTTTTAACCTATAAACCTATTATTTTTAAATGCTAAACCAGATTAGATAGATAGGTAGGTAGATACATATATATATACATACATACATACATACATACATACATACATAATAGATAGATAAACCCCAAGTGTAGAAAAATATCTGATCTAGTTTTTCCCATATTTGTCAAACTTTATTTGGATTCATTGAAAATCTGGTAAATTATTTGCCCAATGCTCTGCATTATTGGATCCAAATGTTTGGAGATGTGATTAATTTTAGACTTTGCATACATAAATCATAAAAAAAAAACATGAAAGGAGTATTTTCTTGTTAATCCAACATTCTGGATCTCATCCTAACATGGGATGCTATAGTGACATTAACTTGAATGGGTGCCACTGGTTGGAGCGTCAGATAAGAAATGAGAAAGGGGAAATTGGCAGACATTTTCATCATCATGAATTAATATTTAAGAGATGATTATGAAGAGACTTAACTGTGTGAGAATGTGAGAAGCCTAACACTCTAAAAAGAATCAAAGTATTCTCAATGACTTCAGAATCATTTCACATTATTAATTAATATTGATAATACATATATTAAAGTAACATTTTTTAAGTTTGTCTCCCGTGGTAGGTTAAGTATTTTACTTACACTATCATATTTAATCCTAATAGATAATTCTATGAAACATATATTCTTATCCCATTTTCCAGATGAGGGAACCAAGTCTTAAATTTCCATAAATTGCTCCTGGTACGCTGGCTGCTGAGTGAAAAAGCCTGGAATTGCTCCTCAGCGGAGCCTAAGTTGGTCATTCTTGTTCTGTAATATCCTTGGCCTCTGAGCTTCATCCTGTTGTTTGGCATTTTCCCCCCAAATTTTTCTAATAAACAAAATGGATTTAACTTGTGTTATTGCTTCTAGAAATTCGCCTAAGCTTCCTTATACCTTTCAGTGGAATAACACTTGTTAATGTTTAACATTAGTTGTCTTTCTTTTCAGAAGATAAGCAATCTCACTATGGGTCAAGCTTTCTAAAACTTGTGTAAGTTCAGTTAAATTTTTCTTAAAAGAGCTTGAAGGTAAACTGGAGTAAAGTGGAATCTTTGGTCAGTTTTATAAGAAATGGAAGGAAGGAACATTGCATCAATTAAGTATTTGCTCTTCTTTAATTCTAGTCACTGTGCTGGGCACTTTACATCTTTAAACTGCAGAAGAAGTTGGTTAGAAAGGATTTGTTGACCCCGTTTAAGAGAAAACTGAGATTCAGAAAAATAAGTTAGGAGCTGCCTAGATGAGGTTGAACCCAGATCATCTGACAACGAGGCCCCTTCTGTATCATGCTCTCCTTCAAAGAAAACCCAAAGACACACAGAATTTTGAGTATTTATCTTTATCTCCACTCAGGCATTTTTAATATCTTGTCAATCCACTCCATATTTCAAGCATTGCAAACCTTGCTCTCTTAACAGGTAGAGAAAATATCAGGAATTCATTGAGGGAAAGGTAATGATGATTGAAAACATTAGTATCCAAGAATTGATTTTACAAAATAAATATGCTTTTTTGGGGAGCATTAAAAGTTATTAAAAGTATAAAGACTTGTCTGAACAAAGTGATGGAAAGATAGAAGCTATTTCATAATTAAAGCATAATATGTACTTGGATTCAAAGTTAAACGGTTTAGTGAAAACTGAATGCGATATGTACCAAAATGGTTCATTTTCCCAGTGCTATAGCCTATAATATTCCACGACTATTTAAGTATGAGATATTGAAAGAACATGAACAGAAATGCAAATATACTTCAAAATGATTGTTTTCCTTTTTTTTCTTAATATAATTTCTGCCTGTTTGTAAAGACAACATAATATTGTTAATTAGCACAAATAGTCATAAAAACCACCACTTGCCATTGTGTGATTCCCATTTCATGTTTCTTGAGTGTTGTGCCATGTGAGATTTTTGCATAGCAATACTCAGCCAGGACAGCCGGCAGCTGAATTACCATGTGTTGGCAGTATCTGTTAGAATTTGATCAGTGTAAGTCCTGTGAATAAGATGCCTGACACATGCAATAAAAGAAAGATAACCCATAGTAGATAAAATACAAGTGCTTTTTACTTCCGCTGTTAGTAATAGTATTTATAGTAATTTACATCAGTGCCCTGAGGCACAGGATAATTAGGTATTTCCCTACATTGTAAAGCATGGTCCTGGAATATGCTTCTTTTGTTTGTTCTGTAGCTTTGCTATCTGATCATTTTTGTTAAAGCAACAGTTACTTTCCAAGGGGGTAGAATGGAACGTATTGGTTCATATGAAGTCTGTAGGAGCCAGTGAAGCTATCTCAGACTTATGAAATTATTGTTCCTAAAGTTAGTGTGAATCCTATTTACCTCAAACATCATTATCCTCTTTGTCAGGAACTCTGACAAGCTGAATAAATACATAAAGGGGGAATCTTGGAAGTGGGTAGATAGACTGGTGACTCATGATGGGGTCAGAGCCTTTGCTATTTGCTTAGAAACAGATCTCTCTCCCTGGCTGCCATGGAGAGGAAGTGATGATGGAGAATGGTTAGCTTCAGAGCAATGTGGTCAGGGCAGCTGGAAGGTCAGGGGTTAAACATGTGCTATCTCAGCTATGCAGGGTGCAATAACAACATTAGGCATCAGCAGAATGATCTATCAGGGCAATTAGTCAAACGGGCCTGTGGTAGCCCAGATGGGCCTGCTTCTGTTTGCGTCTGTGAATCAGGTTGAGATAAGAATCCTTGTGAACCTTTTTGTTACCTTGAGAAAGTAGACACCTGGAAGGTAAACATAAGACAATGGTGTCTTTCAAATTGATTTTGAAAAGTGACTATTGCTCCCAGATAGGATTAAATAATTTTTACTTCTGGCTGTTCAAAAGAAGACAAAGAATTTCTTTGCGTGTTTTGTTTTTGTTTTGTTTTATTTTTTTTCACCTACTTCAAAGTCTAGCTTCTCAAGAGCAGGAATTACAGAATTGGACATCTTTTGATCAAATATGGAACTTGGTTCAGATGCGCTGGGACGTGGGGAAGATAATTTAGGTTGTTGCGGTTTTTTAAATTTTTTTCTCCAAGATGGTTCTGTAAAGGCCACATTTTGTTATAGTTCGTACACTGATGTAGACATTTACAACATTTGTTGATCTTGGTTCACATTGGCCTGGTTTCATAGTTCTTCTCTTCTATTGTAAACTCCTAGAGGACACTGATAGATCCTTTCTTTTGTCCTGATACTATCATACCAAGTCACGCAAGAGTCAGAAAATCCTGAGAGGATTTTCATGACTATCTGTGACTAATTTTAATTATAGTAAAATCTCAGAATTGGGAGTTTTCAAGATGATACTTGAAGATTTAGCTAGAAGAATTTTCTGTGTCCTAAATATGTGTGGTCGCACTTGTGCACCTTTGTTCACGTGTTTGCTTCTGCCTAGGCTACTCGTATTCTTTTACTTCTACCCACTTAACCTGAAACTGGATGTGCCCTAAAGCATGTCCAGAAAAAGAGTGTGCCTAGGTCTTCAACAGCAGCAAGAAATTGATGCGTTCATTTGAGTGCATCTTTTCTCACCTAATTTGAGCTTACTCCATGATTTAATGATCCTATCTTGCATTAAAATGTCTGGTTATCTTCAAATCTAGTTTCATGAGCTGTACTCACACTCCCTTTCTCCAGGAGAACAAAGCATATTTGGATAGGAAGGGATTCTTGCATCCAACCTTCTCATTTATCCACCCCCTTGCACAAAGCCAAGCCTAAGAGCTAACTACCCAGGTGTGTGCACGCACCATTTTTATCCCTCTGGCAGGAGCTATCTGTGTGATTTAGGGGAGTTTAATGAACGTCTCTGAACCTCACTTTTCCCCTGCCTATAACTAGGAAATAAAGGTAGTACCTATGTCATGTGGTTCTTGTGTGACCTCAGTGAAAATGCACGCACAGGTGGCTCATGCCCTGCTTAGGATACGGGAAGCACTGCGTTCGTGGCCCGGCTACAGCCATCACTCAGTACCTGTTTAGCAGACACACTGAGTCTGTGGTCAATGAACTGCCTTATGCTGCTGATATTCTAAACCTAAACTTATGCCATGACAAAAAGTATCGTGGCTTCCATAACAGTTAAGATTATTTCACCAGATTACACTTTCTAAACTTTTGTTTAATGGACTGCATTTTTTAGAGCAGTTCTAGCTAGGTTCACAGCAAGATGGAGTGGAAGGTATGGAGGTTTCCCATGTACCTTCCTGCCCCCACAAAAGCACTGCTGCCTCCACTGTCAACACCCCCTCCAGAGTGGTGCATTTGTTACAGCTGATGAACCTACATCAACACATCATTATCACCCAAAGTCAATCGCTTACATTAGTGTTCACTGCAGATTAAATTCTTAGGGTTTTGAGTAGACTCAGGGATACCTAGTCCTTCACTCAATTATTCATTATTGTTTCTATTTAGCAAATGTCTTTTTCTCTAAGTTGTGATATTCATCCTGCTAATAAGATATGATCTAGGCCTGTAAGGGACTTATAATATAATGTTTATGATGTTTATCTAAAATCTTTTATGTTTAATTGTCACAAAGGGCATATTATTCTCCCACCCATGGGGAGCACACTTCTACCAGACCCATGTTCTATAATTGTATACTTACAAGTATTATAACATGTAGGTTTCTGCCAAAATGTAAAGGGGTGTGTTTTCTGAACCTTACTATTCATTCCTACAGTAAAAATGAAAAAAAAAAACAAAAAACAAAAAACAATTTAAATCCCAACTCTGTTAATTTGCCATTGCAAAGCATTGTAAAACAAACAAACAAACAAACAAAAAACCCGTTCTAGGCAGATGCTCATCTCATTTTTAAGTTATTATTAGATTCTGAGAACACATCAAAGGCCAGCGACAAAACAACCTGCTTTAGCACAGGATTTGAGATCATCTGATGTGTTTTGGCCCTCAGATTTCATTCAGAGCTATCGTTCCCAAACAGGCCCCATTGTAAAATCCTATGCTGTCAGCTCCAGTCTGGGTATAAGTAACGACCCTGCAGACACTCAGGAAGTGAGTCTGGGTGAGGACAGCACACTGGCACAGATGGACAGCAGTTTTCACAGCTGAAGCTGAGCCGGCCAGGCCAAGCTGCCAGACAGCTGGTGCAAGCCTTACACCAGTTGGAGACCTGGTACCTGTCTTTGCAGAGCCAGCCTCCTTGCAAGGGAGTGGGGTAGGTAGGAGTGGAGTATATAGAACAGAGGGTTGAGCAAAACAGGGTGAAGGCAATGCGAGCACAGCCTCCTTCACCTGCTTAGTTCTAGCCACTCTGCCACTCTCAGTGTTTCCAAGTGTGACATGCTTCTTTCTACCGTGGGGTCTTAGAAAGGCTCCTGTCTGTCTGCAAATCAAGTCTTCTCCTTAACTTGGTTAAACAGGTCTTTTCAATTCTCATTCAACTGCAAGTTAATTAAGGAAGACCCCCCCTGATCTCCAGACTAAATCTGGTATTCCTCTGTCATTCCATAATTTGTCATCATATGACAAATGCTTATGTGATTATTCAATGAATTCTTGTTTCATCCAGTAGAATAGAAGGTCTCATGACTCAGGTCTTGAGTTTCCTTGGCTTTGGGTGACTCGCACCTGGTGTGTTGGGGCTGTTCATTAAATGCTTGTTGAATGAATTACAGAATATGCATTTTGTTAGCATTCATAGAAAAAGAAATTACAAGTCATTAAATATTTATGTTGATTTTTCTAAGCATATAAAGCACTACATGATTTAACCAGATCTTAGAAATTTCAAGTTTTGGATACAGTATCAAATGAAATGAAAATGAATAAGTTTTATCATAGAAAAAGTGACTTTACTTGTGATTACAAACTAGAGTCCACTATATTCTTTTCATCATAAAAGTTTAATTATCTGGCTTTTATGATTCAGTAAGGCATCAGACCAGGTTCCCTCTTTGCCTCTATTTATTTTCTTAAAGAAGCCAAGTGAAATCCAAATTTCACTTGGACCTGGACTGAATTTGCAAGAATAACAAGTAAAAAGTCAGCAAGTATTTGAAATACTTTAATCTTTACCTATAAACTGGGCAAACCACAGATACATTAATTCTTGCTAATGGCTTATGTTGTACAGCTATTGAATCAAGAATCTATCAAACATGACATGTCTATTGTAAATACTTTCTGTTTCCAAAATGACAGTGGAGCAAAGACAAATAAAATTTTGAAAAATGGTAACCGTTGGTGACTTTCAGATTTTTTTAGCCCAGATTAGTGAAATGGTTCACCGAAATAATATGGAAAAATTGTTTGGTAGGTGAAAAATGTGTAACTCAGAGATTTAGGATGAATTGAGTTATTCTGGGGAGAGATGATATGTTAAAGAAAACCTTATAAAAAAGTTCCTGAACTCAGAAATGATTTAACAGACAGAAGAATCTAGAAGTACCTTGTGATCTTTATTTTATAGCAGCTGTAAAGTCTACCATATTTTGGGATGAGTTATCATGATTTAACATTTAATTTCTAAGCATTGCCTTGAGTGGGATGAGTAATAGTAGAAAATATTGGCTCAAGGGAGCATGAACTATTGGGTACAGTAAGAGAGGAGGAGAGCAGCAGGTGACGGATGAAGCTGGAGAGGGAATATGTAATGGAAGAAACCAGTGACAGAATGGACGGTCAACTAATGACCAGAAGAACAGGTGCATCAGGAAGAGCTTGGCAGATATCATGAGTGTGTCCACCAAGGTCAGGAGATAACCCAACAAAAGAAGGGCCGGGCCGGCCGAATGGCTCAGTTGGTTAAGAGCTCGCTCAAGAGTTTGAGCTCTGAGCAACAGCGGTTCGAGGCCAGCCCGAGCTGAGCAGCCGCTAAGCTGCCAATAGGTAGCAGGATGGCTCAGCTAAAAAAAACAAAAAACAAAAAACAAAACAAAAAAAAAAAAACAAAGGAAGGGCCAACATGGCCACAGACTTCAGGACAATGGGTCAAGAAGCTTTGGGAAACAATCTGGTGACACTGTCACTCATTATCACCTGTCTTCATCTGTTTGTCCTTTCAGAGGATTAATAACCCATGTTAACTTTAAATTTGCTAGCTGCTATATATACAAAATATGCATGGGTATATAGTTGTATTTTAGGTTAAATCATATAGAAGGGTTCAGTCAAGAACATGTCGTTCATTGTTGCTCTAAGGATGGGTTGCTAGATCTCCTTGTGTTAGATTAAATGCCAACTCTAATGTATTTCCAGGATTTTCTTTTCAGATTTTTGTATAATTTAGGTTTTAATTTTCCAACTCTTCCCATACTGTTCATGTATTATATAACCAATATTCTGTAAGGAGCTTGGTCTTGATAACCTAATATTTGTTGTGAAGATGAGCACCCCAAAACAGTATTTTTAAGTGACAGTTTTTGAAGTAACTAATATAATATAATATAACGCAACATAACATAGCATAACTTAATATAATATGATATCATATTTTACCTTACCATAACGTTTTGATTTTTTTCAAGTTTCAAAGGACTCCTCACAAGGCACAGACAGCTGTATTTTGTAGATCAAAGTGTCCAGGTTATGATAAGTAGCTTATGGACTCAATAAGATTCTAGGATTAGAAATTTACATAAATTCATATCTAGCTGATCTCATGAGTTTCAAAGAAACCTCTAAGGACTGAAACTTGAAATACATGTACTTTTTTTCTAGGCCAGTTGAGAAATGAAAACATTCTTAATTATTTCAAGCCCATATATCAGTGTACAATGTAATTAACTCTGATGTGTGTTTCACACCCAATTAGAGGGTATTTTAGCACCAAGATAATTGGACCCAGCAGCACCTGGGAAGTATAATCAAACAAGTTTATCACCGCATATTATTGTCCTATGATCCTCTGCACTTTATGTTTTGCATGAAAAGAATGGTCAAGACATCTGGGAAAATGCTGTTCATTATTGAAATTTACTAAGGCCTAAATCTAGTTCAAGGTATTTCTGTTTATTTAAAAATCCCTAACCTGTTGTTGTGACTTCATAATCCTTGTGTTCCTTTTACTAATGATTTCATCATTGCTTATCAGGATAATACCAATGCATTTTCTTTGGTTGTCAGTGTTTTGTGATATTTTCTTGGTAATGGGGATAAATTTGTTAACATCATTTTTTTTTGCATTACCTAAAGATCAAGCACAAAACTGGAGTGAGGGATAGAACCCGCATTCTGGAATTTTTAGACACCACCAACCACAGGTTCAAAAGGTAAGAGTGTGGTCCGTGGACTTGTGGACTGGGAGCTCATTAGAAATGCAGATTCTTGAACCCAGCTCCAGGCTTATTGCCTCTACACTTTTAAAACGATCCCCAAATGATGGCAATGCACATTAAAGTTTGAAAAATATAGCCTAGGTAAAGTAAGAAATCCTCTAGGGTGAGGCCCATGGGTTGTACGTCTTCATAGTCCTGGTAGCACCAGGACATGACAATATGTATGGAAGGGTTAGGGAAGGGGAGGGGAGGGGAGGGAAGGGAAGGGGAGGGGAGGGAAGGGAAGAGAAGGGAAGGGAAGGAGTCTGTGTACCTAGTAGCCATAGGTCAGGTGTTTCAAGGTAGATGGAGCCTTCAAGTCCTGTCTGAGCACAATGCGTCTCAAAGTTCACCCCTCTTGCCTGGATCCCTGTTCTTCCTAGTCCTGGCATTTTCCACCTGCAGCTGACTTGATGCTGCTCCAATGCCATGTTCAGATCCTTAGCTCAAGCTGACTGTACCTTGTGAATCCTGACCCTCCACCATCAACACCGTAGCAACATGACTTTCTGGCTTTAGACAAAGAAAAGGTCACAGTCGTCATTTTTCTTTATAGATTTATCAAGGAGTAGTGGCAACTCACTTATCCAAGCCTGCTTAGATAAAGGCTTTTTCATCTCTTTGGGGTTTTGTGTTGTTTTATTTTTTTGCTCCGAGTTTGAGTAACATGTCATGAGAAAGTCCTGACAACAAAGACCGTCTCCTTAAGTAAAAAGTATAGTACTCTTTGCTGCCTCATATAGGAAAATCCAATTTTCCCATAGCCAGGGTTTTCACACAAGGCAAACGCATGAGTCTTATAAACGCTTTGTTCCTATAGACAAGTAAGACCTGTTTTTTTTTTTTTTTCCTCCACATTTTTTTGAGGGGACTATACAATCACTTATAATTACATTACGGTATTTTGTTATTACATTGGAGTACTTTAGATGGCTTTTAATACTATATTTTGGCTCAATTTTAGAACATTCACCGAGCCAACTAATCAAAAATATACTAATGCTAAAATTAAAGTTAATGGAAGCTGAAGAAATGCTTCTTGAGAATTTAATGCCTTGGCCTATTCATTGGCGATTTTTAAGTTTTGTGTTGTTTCTTGTTTGTTTTTTTTTTAAATTTTAATTGAGAATCCACTGGGTGCTAGATAAAAAATATAAATATAAATCTATGTATTCATTGCCTTTGGGAAAAATAGCAATGTACTTAAGAAAATAAAATGTGGACGAAATTGTACAAGTAGAAATAACAAGTATCAAGAGAGGATTTTAGGCATCAGAAGTAAAGGACCCCTGCCAGCTGAGTCGATATGGAAAGGATTCATATAGGGAGAAGAGCAAAGCCAAAAGGTTTTCAGGGCAAAGACCATCATTCCTTGCCTCAAAATTAGGTGAAAGACTGGTTGTGGCTATTTTACCCTGGAAAAGTTATTGAATAAAACATGAGCACAGTCATTCCTGAATAGCAAAGACAAGCTACTGCTTTAAAAATCACCATTTTCCATCCCTGGACACTTGAGATAGGCTTATCGCTGAGAGATGGGGGGGTGGGGGTGAGGGGAAGGAAGGAAATCTTCTATATACCTCAATAGATTTAGATAAACTTATGGTCATGGTGACCAGAAAACAAGGCAGAAAGAAATTGGTTTAAATCTATGTTTATCTCAACAAAGTAGCAAAATCTCCTTAGAAGAAAAGAAAAAGTTCTGTTCCATAGGCCAGTCAGGAAGTGTGTGTGTGCACGTGGGTGGACATATGTGTGACCATATTGCATATAAAGCCCCAATATTTTTTGGAGTGTTTACATTTCAATGGGTTTAGACTCTTATAGATACATTTTTAGTATATTTATTACTCTCTGGTCAGAAGCCAAATGTTTCGTGTTCAGTAAATTCCCATAGTTTACATAAGTGCAGAGAAGGTTCATGAACAAATTCCTCATTATTTGCCTTCTGTTGCTAACTTTACTGGAAGCCAAAATGATAATTTCCAAGCAGTAGAGCCCTGTTTTCAACAACATATTCCATTTCTCAGTACAAGAAGAATTTTGAAAAAGAAAAGATATTCAAAGTTTTGCATTTTGGGCCTTGTTAGACATTCCCACAAGGAGAACTCAAAACTCCTAAATATTGATCTTCAGTGTAAAACTTCTAGCTATTGATCTCATTTTCCCCGTCAGGAGCTTGCAATTATGCCATCCTAGGCAGATCTTGGCCAGAATTATTTCATATTTAATCAGCTCTTTGATGTAGAAAAGTGTTAAAAGCTTATTGAACGTCTCCCTGTTTCCTCGGCCACTCTTGATTGGCTTTCCTGTAGAACTGCAGAGGCTCTTTTAGTTGAATTTGTGAAGCTTTTTTTCTTTGACTCTTTTGCCTTCAGTATTTTAGCTCTCCATCTCTTGACTTCCCAGATTTGTGAACAGCCGGAGCAGATTTAAAAAACCCAACAGTGCTTGGCCAACGTAAACTAATTTTCATAGAATATCAACACACTTGTTATAATCTATAATTTCTCTGGGTCTGACATCTCCACTCCCTTCTGTGAATGACTCAAAGCATAGACTTAATGCTTTGGGGCTCCTGGGATGTCTTTGTTCAAAGCAGATGGGCTAATAAATATGCACAATGTCTCAGAATCCAAACAGAGAAGCGGGTTTAATTTTAGAACCCACACTCAATGAAAACATAGAATTTAAAATATGACTCAGTGAACAAAACATTCACAGTAGAAAAAGTGTGGGGAGCTCAGGTATTATCTGAGTGATTATGGTTGTTTAACAGAATAGGCAAACATCCTAAATCACTAAAGGACAGATAACTTCCCAATCATTTTTATTTATTATTTATTTATTTATTTAGTTAGTTAGTTAGTTAGTTTTAAAGATTTTTTTGGGGGGAATCGGGGAAGGGGAACAGACAAGTTGCTGTCCTTTTGTTCTGCAGTCTAGTTGTGGAGGGCATCACTTCCCAACTGTTTTTATTCTTTTGCTGGTATAGAGATTAAGTATAAAATGTTATGATATTTGAGGACTTGCTCTTCAGAAGGCTTGTTGCTAACAAGGCAAGGGTTTTGGCATTTCTAGCATTTGATATACAGCTGTTTAAACAGAGTAGGCTTAGGCCAGTGACCTGAAGGGACATTTGCACTTGAGCTTGCTTCCTCAAAGGTTCAAATAAAGTTTTACTGTAAAAATGGTTAAAAAGTGCACCAGTAGTATTTCCTCAGCAGAGCAAACTTAGGAGAAAAAATAATAACGCACAGATTTGAGCACAGGCTTCAAAAGACATGAGTGCGTTTCTCCTCTGCAGCTATCGTCGCATATGCCCATCTGATTCAGCAGGTGCTCTGCTTGCAAAGGTGGAAAATATTTCATCAAATCCCTACGAAAATAACCTCTCTCTCTCTCTCATACTACCCGACTCCCTTAGATTTTTACCTCTAATAAAAGCACTGGCACTTTACTCTGGGTCCCTGGAGTTAGTTTAAATCTTTCCTTTTGTACAAGTCTTTCGCTTTAACTACTGAGTTGTTTGTGTCAAAACCTTCAGAATGGCTAGCCCAACAAATCTAGTTAAATGCAAATGAAAGGAGGCAGCACTGCACCAAGGCTTCCATTTTTGCATGCGTTGTTACCTGTACATTTGACAGTGAATGAACCAGCTTAGCTCCTGTGGGTTTCAGTGTCCACAGATTGCTAAGATCCTGTATGCATTTACAAGTTTATTCTTTTCCAAGTTTAGGGGCCAATACACCCTAGGAAGATATCCGAAGGAGGTATGCTTCCTGTTGTGCCCCTTGCTGGTCGTATCTAAATCTCCAACCTTTTCATTGTAGCTAACGTCTTTAATTTATCCTGTCCTGGCCAGTGATCTTGCCTCTGCCCAGCAAGTTCTCCAGTTCTCTATGTCACCACAAGGCCCTGTTTCATTCCCTGTGCTCAGCTATGTTTTAGCTGATTTGATAACTCCTCTATTTCAATCATCTGGGGGAATGGATGAAGGCTGGCATCCTATTTCTTCAAATGAAATAATAGTTGTCCTGAGAAAGTAGAGATTTTAATGACTTTAAGGTGGGATTTGGAATATCCCAGCGAAAACTTGGGGCAGTTGTTTGACATCAAATGATGGTTGACACATAGTGAGATGGACCATCTCATTCTGTATTGGTAGGAAGGTACATTGATATGACCATTCTCAAAAGCAAATGTAAGTCAAGTACCCTCAAAGGGTTCATTATCTTTGGTCCAGTTGTTCTATCTACTTCCAGTAGCCTAGTCTCGGGAAGTGACCAAAGGTTCACATAGTTATTTACTGGGTAACAATGAAGAAAAAAATAACAGTGATTTTAATAATACTAAGAACTAAGTTTATTAAGTACCTGCTATGCGCAGCACTGTGACAATCACCTGCCATGCCTTATCTCATTTCGTCTTCCCAGCAAGCCTCTGAACTATGATAAGTATTATTTCTGTACTAACGTTAATAGTGGGGAAAAGGAGACGGATTAAGGTTAAAACATCAAGTTTCAATGAACACAGCTAGAGAGCTCAGGAGGAAGGTTGCCTGGTCTAGGTTTGGGACTCTTGGGCAACACGTGTACTGTATACCTGTCCATGGAAGCCATGGTCTTACTCTAGTGGTCACACCGTTAACTGCAATCAAACTGCCTTGTCAAGAATGCTCGCAGCAGGATTTATCCCGAGCTCCTCCTCTGCAATGCCCTGGTTAGATGCTGCTTGAAGTCCCTTAGAAACAATAAAGGTCAGAATGGCAGGAGGTACTGGGAAGAGCAGAGAACTAAGGAATGGGGCACCCGTGTGTTAACGCTCAGCTACCTGGTAGGAATACATTTCCTGGTTCCCTTCTGAGAGCTCTGTGCCTAGTTCTGTCCCATGATTTGAGAGTGGAAGTGATGCATTTCTCCCCCGGGCTAGCATAACTGCCATGTGAAACCCTTCAACGTGCTCTGGCCTGTGACAGAAAAAAGTGATTTTCCAGATTGTGACTGCTCTATCTATCTTGGTCCCCACATAAAGATGACAATGATGTTGTTCAGAGCCCCAGTCAGCCCACGTGCAGAAGAGTAAACTTTGTTTGTTCAAGCAACTGGGATTTGTTTTCACCACAGCATTATAGCCTATCCCAGTAGAAGAAACCAACAACCTATCCCACAATCTACTACTAACCATGAATGGTCAATTCTGACAGAAACTACAAGATTTGAATTAAGACAATAACAGTAACGTATCTGAGTGTCTTATGCATCAACGACAGAAAACTTCTCCAGTTGTCATTTTGTTTATAGAATATCAGAAGAAAGAGATTTAGGGTGTGTTTTAAGAAACCAATGCATCCATTCATGTTTTCACCCATATCTTTGAGGCCTTATTTTATTGTAAAATGAAATGTCAATGCATTTAATTCCCTGTAAATTGCCTCACTAGTGGCATCTAATTACGTTTGTATCTTCTGACTACCTTCACCCATTTCTCTCACTCCCTGCCCTTTGCACCCAGCAATCACCAATCTGCTCCCTGTTTCTATGAGTTTGATTTTTTTTAGATTCCACATATAAATGAGGTCATACAGTATTTGTCTTTCCCTGACATTTCACTTAGCATAACATCTGTAAGGATGGCCGGATTGCCTTCATTTTTTTTCTTATGGTTGAATAATATTTTATTGTACGTATACAGCAGGTCCCTGACTTACAATGGTTTTTCGACTTTGTTGTGGAGTAAAAGTGATATGCATTCAGTGGAAACCACACTTCGGTTTTTGAATTTTGATCTCCCCCAGGTTAGCAATATGTGGTACAATATTCTCTCGTGACGCCCCAGCAGTGGCAGTGGGATCATTTTGCCCAGCTGTAGGACAATGGGAGTATTCTGAGCACATTTAAGTAGGCTAGGCTAAGCTATGATGCTTAGTAGGTTAGTTGTATTAAATTCATTTTTCACTTACAATATATCCAACTAATGATGAGTTTATTGGAACATAACCCATTATAAGTCAAGGAGCATCTGTAGACAATATTTCCTTTATGCATTTGTCCATCAATAGACATTTGGGTTGTTTTTATGTTTTGGCTATTGTGAATAATTCTGCATGGAACATAGGGTGCAGATATCTCTTCAAGATAGTGATTTCATTTCCTTGGGATATATACCCAGAAGTGGGATTGCTGGATCATAATGTAATTCTATTTTAAATTTTTTCAGGAGCCCCCATCCTGTTTTTCATAGTGGCCACACCAATTTTCAGAGAATACTGGTCTTGATTCTACAATTTTATAACAAATGGTCCATTCCCCCGGCTTACCTGGTACTTACAATTTATAGATTCTTTTTTAAGTAGCAATTGAAATATATATCCTTCAATTACATGTTACAAAATACTCTGATATTTCACATTATATCTATTGTGGATAATCCTGGGATCATTCTACTAAACACTCTAACTATATACTTGCATGAAATTAAATATATAGGCAATTATACATATGAACTTTGTCACCTTAGGTCCCTCTGCACTTATGTGTGCTTCAGTGTAACTGACCCCAGAAACAGCCAAATGAGCCCTACCTTTGTATAAGTTTTGTATGATTTTTTTCCTATAAAACTAGAGTTAGTGATAAATCTATTTTGCTAATGATGCCTCTTGTGTATGACTGCATATGATGAAATCCTTTCCAACAATGTTTTTTAAACCAATAGTGTGTAATTCTGGCAATTTGGCATCAGAAGTCAGAGGGGTTTTTACATATGTCTTTGGAATACACGTTAATGTCTTCATACATTTTAATTAAGATGCACACTTTAGGTTGAGCTTTTGTTTTAAGATGTGTCAGTAGAAAATATTTCATTTAAATAAGTGCTCTATTAATTTCTGTGGGATAAAAATGCGCATACTTGACTGTATTTCCTTTTTTCTCCAGCTGCCAGGAAGCTCCAATTCAAAAGTCCAGGGGACAATATTACTTCTGTTACCCCTTATGGTGGAAATATTTGCACCACTCTTTAATTTATGGCTTTAATTTCTTGCTCTTATTCTAATGAGAATTGTCTTATTGAATATGCCTTTTATTACACATCATCTCTAAACAATTTTGTAGTGAGAAGAGTTATAAGGAAATCAGTGAAATAAAATCACAATGTCCCAAGCACTTCATTTTGCCGTTCAGTAGTTTTCTTGCTGGTTGTTAACATCTGCATGAGCTTCTGAAATATTTAACCCACTATGTGGTTTAACATCCTTTAAACTTTTAACATCCAGTAAACTTTTAATGCCCCATCATTTTGTGAAATAAATAAGGAAAGTCACAGCTGAGCAGCTTAGACAAAGGTAAGCCAGAGACAAGTTAATTCCAAAAATGGTACTTTCTCTTTCAATGAGAGAAAGAAAAAAGTGCCACAGATTTATGGGCAATTGATTTACAATGACCCAGGGTCGGTTCTGTTGAAGAGGTCCATTTCACAAGGAGAAAAGACAGAATCAATCCCCTGAGCTTTGGATTATACTTCCGCTTTTGTAACTCAAAGAAAATGCATCACACACTGAGTTGCCAGCTGTTTTGTATCTCATGTGGCAATCAATAATCCAGGTAAACATTAACTCAGAGTAAATTGGTATTGAGGCACCTTCACTTCTGCAGGTCTGAAGAGGCCAACCTTTTTCTAGGGAGCACAGGACCTGGTTCTATCAGTGGTCTTGATAAAGGAAAAGCAGCCACCTGCACAGACTGGCACATTCCCGGTGGAAAGTGCTCTCTGCCCCCTCCCGTTGTGAGCAGACAAACTGGGTTGACTATCCTGTCCTTGAGATCCCTGAGACCCATAGGTACTTAGGATCAACTTTCACCTCTTTTGAAACACAAATTTCCAACCCTGGAGAATGTCATGTATCATATATATATATATATATATATATATATATATATATATATATATATATATATATATATATATATATANATATATATATATATATATATATATATATATATATAAAGTTTATTGGAGTGACAATTGTTAGCAAAGTTACATAGATTTCAGATGTACAATTCTGTAATACATCCTCTATATATCACATTGTGTGTTCATCACCCAGAGTCAGTTCTCCTTCCATCACCATATATTTGATCCCTTTTACCCTTATCTGGCACCCCTTCCCCCCCTTCCCCTCTTGTAGCCAGTAAAATAGTGCCATTTGCAACAACATGGGTGGATCTTGAGATTATAATACTGAGCAAATAAGTCAGGCAGAAGAAGTTGAGAACCATATGATTTCACTGATATGTGGGATATAAAACTGAAAACAATAAAAAAAAACAAGAAAAACAAATGAAGAAACAAAATGTATATTTCTTAATTAGATGCCACTAGTGAGGCAATTTATAGGGAGTTAAATGGATTGACATTTCATTTTTCAATAAAATAAATCCTCAAAGATAAGAGAGAAAACATGAATGAATTCACTGGTTCCTTAAAACACATCCTAAATCTCTTGATATTTCTGAAAACAAAATGACAACCATAGAAGTTTTCTGTACTTACTGCATAAGCAGAGTCAGATAACGTTACTGTTATTGTCTTCATTCAAATCTTGCAGTTTCTGCCAGAATTGACCATTCATGGTGACAAGCAGCTACCCACCCTGCTAGTGCAAGTTTCAGTGCAGAGAATTAACTGTCTTTTGAATGTATCAAGAATTTTCCGAAATTTAAATAGAAATACCAAATACAGGGAGGGTTTGCTGAAATATTTCCCTAATATTGGTTTTTGAAATAAAACTCTTGGCACACTTGAAGCTGGAAGCTTATTTTTGCTCTAGTTGGTCATTTGTTGGGTGATGCAATTTGTATTTCCTGCTCCTCATCTTTTTCTTTTCCTTTTTTATCCTCTCATAGTTTATGGATTATCTCAATTTAGCTTAAATTCTGGTATTCAAAGAAGTAAAGTTTTGCTTAAATCAACTTTGCTTCCAGTAACAAGTTTCTTTTACTAAGGTTCTTTTAATTGAATGATACTCAAAAAGTTAGGATTACATAAAACCCAATTTTATTCTTGTCATTAAAAAAATAGAAGACCTACTTCTTTTGACACACCTATAGTTTTCTCTTGGTACTTTTACTCAGTCTAATGGTGGCAAGTTCAAGATTTCTCAAATCTATACCCAACTACCTTCTCCAGTTACCCCAATCTTGAATCTGGAAAGTATCTTAGTATGGGTTTCAGAATTACTGCCTTATTTATTAAGCCCTAGATCTTTGGTAGCCAAGGAATGATGTTATTATTTCTAAAGTAAATATTTGAGCCAAGAAAACAAACAAACAAACAAACAAAAAAACCTCCATGAGAAATGGGACACAAGAGTTTTTTGCCTCCTTGTAGTACTTATTTCTTTCTCATTTCCTTAATGACTACTGATATTCCTCTTTTTTCCTAAAGGATATGATGAAAAAATTTTTAACAATCATTATCTTTATGTTTTCATCTTTATTGAGATACAATTTACATACTATAAAATTCACACATTGTAAGAGTACAATTCAACGATTTTAAATACATTTATAGAGTGTGCAACCACCATCACCATAATCCAGCTTTAGAACATTTCCGTTATCTTCGAAAATTCCCTGGAGTCCATTTGTAGTCAGTTCCCCATGCTGTATGAGGCAAAGAGGGGGAAAAAAAGGTGCTCTTGTCCATGGTAAATCAGTGCCATTTTGAGAGGTGTATAGCAGACAGAATGAATGCCTGGACAGTGAACTTACAATGAACTGAGAGAAACGGAAGGTATTGAGATGGAGAATTATTTCTAATTCATAGTAGGAACCATGCAGAAGACAAGAAGGGCTGAAAACTCATGGGAAGCCCAGGTGATACTAACGAGAGCAAATGTTTACCTAGTGTTAATGCTGGGCCGGGTACTATTCTAACTGTTTAATGTAGGTAAGTAATTACGTAATGCACACAATAACCCTGTGAGATAGTACTATGACCACCCCCGTTTCACAGATAAAGAAACTGAGACCCAGGTGGAACAAGAAATAGGCAGATAAGGGATGGAACTTGGATTGAAACCCAAGAAGTCTTACTTTAAAATTTACAATCTACTTTACACTTCTTAACAGTGTCACCTGGGTTAAAAAACTTGACAACGTTAAAGATAAGCATTGCAGAAGTTGGAGCCAACTGATGAACAATAGTAAAGGTCTGGCGCCCAGAAGAAGCAGACCAGGAAAGAGGCTCCCTTGTGCAGTGCTAAGGCTATTTCACGCTGTCTGCTCTACTAGTAACACAAGCAGAAGTGTTGGTGTGAAGTAAAATGTTTTGGTGTGAGAGGGAAGTTGTAAATGGGTAGAAACTAGCCAAGCACACACACAGCCATTTTGTGCATTGGAATAAGTTTTTTCTGGCAGGGGCCATGCTCTCCATTTCTGCAAACAAAGCAATATCCACTAATGACTCTTGTGTCCGTGTTAGCTTGCTATTTTTCTACTCTTCTTTTTTCTTGATCTGCTCAATTAATATTTTCCTTTTCCTAAGGTCCCTCCTCCCTTCCCAGCCCACACTATACTCCTTTTCCAGATGTGTGACAACCACTTCTTGCTCTCTAAACAGGTTTCAGACTCATTTGTTTAATGGCGATGTGTTCTCTTTTTTGCTGATACTGGAAGATTTTAGAAGTCTAAGGAGACTGCAATGGAAGCTATTCCATGGTAATTTGAGTTCCAAGTTTGTGAATATATGTCCTGGCAGCTTTGCGAACTCAAGTACTTCCTGGAGTCCAGGGCCAAAATGGGAAATGCAGCTGGGGCAGATGTTCTGGACTTAGAGTTGCCGTCTTGGTTTTAAAAGCTGAGAGATTAGATCATTTAAGGGTCTCTGAACAGCTAGGCCAGGTGAAGAGATGGGAGCAGCCCCAGTGAATGCATTTCCATATACTCAGTGCTCTGGCCTGTTAGGATTACTTTGGCAACAGTTTGCGAAGTGGCAGCATATTTGATACCCAATAAGTAAAAGAGGAAGAGAAAGGGAAGATGTTATATTATATAGACAACGACAAATGCACATTAAAACTGTCCTCTTGGAATGATGGGTAGGGTTGGAAGATCTCGTTAACGGAAATGGATTCACACATAATAAATTATCTAAATACATCATAACGAAGGTGTGTTTTTCACTAACAGATAGAAAAGAGTATCTATTCCAGTGCTCTTTCTTTCCAACGAGATAAGTACTCAGTTCTAGTTAACTTTTTCGATGAAACCACATCATCATAAAATGTTGCATTTCTGAGATGACTAAACACTCTATGTAGAAAAAATTTAGGCTCAGACATTTAACATCTATACAATTATTGTTTTCAACACATTGCTTATTTTTGGCTCTTATTTTCTAAGATAAAATTTGTCTTTTCTGGAAAAAAAAAGGTTATAGAAGGAGCGTCCCAGGTGGTTGTTTTTCCTTAGCGTTGTAGCCACAGTCACAAAGTTGATCAAGTTGTTGTTTGAATAATTGCACCATATCATGTAAGAACACTTTTCCCAATTATCAATTTAAAAATGTGGCTCTGTAGAAGCAATACTTAAAAAAAATATATATAGCAAGAACATGCAAAATAGTCAAATAAACTAATGTTTATTAGACATCTTCATTGTGCTGGGCCATGTATTGAGTACAAAGCTCCCTGGATTGGGATCAGCAGACCTGGCTTCTGATTTTCTTTCTAGCTGTGTGACTGTGAGCAAGTTACATAACTTTCAGTTCCTTGATTGCTTCATCTGTAAAATGAATTTTATTTTCTTAGGGTGCTTCTAGATCAGAGCTGTAAGTAGCAGAAACCAACTTGGCTGATTTAAAGAGAAAAGAAATGCGTTAGTACAGATTAAAGGTAGTTCACAAATCCTTGGGGACGGCCACAGACCTTGTCTTAGAAGTCACAGGAGCACAAACAACACTGATATGCAGTGTGGCATGCTGGCCCTTTGAAGATAACATTCCACTGTCTTTGGGCATGGACTCTGCCACCTTGCACCCCTGAACCAGTCGGAGTTCCCTGCTAAAACCATTGTCACTGCTGCCTCTGAAAACAGTGTAGTTATGACAGCTGCCACCACGCTTGTCTGCAAGGACACTGAACAGCCTCTGCTCCCATGTGTCTCCGGTCTGGCCCAGGCATGTCTGGTTGACAGTATCACGGTGTGTCACGACGATGCTTCAGCTGCAGGGGGTGGGGAGAGCACCACAGAAAGATCTTGTTTTACTTCCTCCAAAAAATAAGAAATGCCCCCAAATATAAAAAGAGAATTCCAGCATTGCACATCTAAAAATATGACACTAACAGAAACATTTCAAATTCTACCATGTTCTGGAACACTCATTATAATTGGGGGGATGGTGTGCCTGGAAAAGTTCTGATGATTGTCTGTTGTCCTGCTGTGTTTCTTAACAGCATCTCGTGTCACTCTCATTTATGTCCTGGTTTATAAGATAAGTTATGAAGTCAGCCTACTTACAATGGTGACATCATTTCACAGAGGAGAAGATATAATTCATTACTATATTTATATAGAATTTTGTTTATCTCAAATCGAGTTGATCTATGGCATATGTTTTTTTCTCGACAATAGGACCATGGGGTAGCCAGGGCAGACATCATCAGCTACTTCTTATGGGTAAGAAGCTGTTACTTGACAAACGTATGCTGATGTTAATCTCTGAGTGGCAGGCAGGACCGAGACCCTGCACCACCTGATTGCTCCAACCCGTGTATCAGACACGCCTCCTTTATGTTTGTTAAAGTGGAATCTCACCTCATTCACGAGAGTAGCCTGAGGAAGACAGGGTGAAGATGGGTGACAATGCAGAAGGACAAGATTTCAGCTGCCGTATTCTGTGCTCTAAACCAGAGCTTCTTAGCTTGGGGCGTGTCCCTCCATCCTTGGGTGTGGTGAACGGATGCGACTTTAGTTCCCCAGGCTGGTTGAGGACTGCAGCCATAGGCTCAGGTGGACAAACTGCCCATCCTTTTCTCTATTTCGCTATGTGCTCTGATTTGAAAAATGCATGGGAAGTACTGCTCTAAGCAATCGAGTAGAGATACTCTCGTCCACTTGAAAGATATTGCTCGCCCATTTATTCATTCAATGTCTCCTCATTAAGGGCTCCGATATTCCAGATGTGGTGCCAGATGTAACAAATAAAAAGGTGAAAAGACTCAGCTCCTGCTCCTGGCTAGTTGTAGTCCACTGGGGGAGGTAGGCAAGCAACGGGAAATCTCAGCTCAAATAAGGATGGTCATAGGAGAAGTATAGGAGCTGTCAGAGGAGCCAGAAGGGGCTTTTAGCCAGATCTGGTTGCAGGGGATCTTCTCAGAGTAGATGATTTTTAGTTGAACCCTAAAATATTGGAAGGAATTTTCAAGGCAATGGGACACGTGAAGAGGAGACTATGTTCTATGCAGACTGAGCAGCTGTGCTAAGACCTGGAGACCCTGGAGACCGCCTTCCTTTTAGGCCAGCGGTTCTCAACCTTTCACAGGGGTCGCCTAAGACCATTGGAAACACACATATTTTCGATGGTCTTAGGAACCGAGACACTGCTCCTCTATCCGTCTCCAGGCCCACAAGCAGATACGCCCACATACGAGTACCCGGAGACCCCTGTGAAAGGGTCGTTCGACACCCAAAGGGGTCACGAGCCACAGGTTGAGAACCGCTGTTTTAGGCCATGCAGACAATTCAGCACAGCTGGAGACCAGGTACAAGATGGGTAGAGTTCAGCGATCAGGCTAGGAAGTGCCGGGTCATGTATAGCCTTCTAGATCATGAAGGGTCTTCCATGCTAAAGCTGTAATCTCTAATCCTATAAATATGTAGAAAAATAGAATTGTCCTGTTCTGTTTTCAGTAACATTGACGTTAATGGTGTAAAAGTTGACTGAAGTAGTTCAATGAGGATAAAACAAATAGCTAATACCTTCTAAGCACTGGCTATGTGGTAACCATGGTGCTAAGTACTTACAGCTATTCAACAATTTCATCCTCCCTGTAACCATATAAGGTATTACACTCACATTGCAAATGAGGAAATTGAGACATAGGAATCTTGCCATAGGTTATGTGCAGCTGGAATTTGAGACCATGTAGCGTACTTTCCAAATCTTTGCTCTCAGAGATACTACTACATTCTCATCACAAAATTCCACTGAAGACATTTCCATGATTAGAATACATTTGCTCTATGAGTTCACGTGAATAATGTTGTTTTGAGCTGTTTGGAATTAGAAGCAGTAGACAAACATCACCCCTGCTTCAGAATCATTAGGTTTACTGTTATAATAAACTCATCCGATAATAAAGCATATGTCCTTGCTGCAAAAAAAAAAAGAGTGTTTCCTTTATGGCACCTAATCACGCTAAACTTTAGTTTTTCATCTACGTACAAACCAAAGATTATAATATCTTATTGTTAAATGAGACGATTTGGGGGCAAGTGACATGTACATAGCCTAGAATATAATCTGTGAAATGGAATCTGACACTACAAAGTAAGGCATTTGCAACAATCATACACTGTAAGTTGATGAGACTTCTTCTGGGGTTTATTTGTAAAACGATGGAGAATATATTACCTCCTCAACAGGTGTATCATTTACCCTAAGTTTATTTATTTATTCTTTCATTGATTCTTTTTATTTAAAAAACTTGCTTTGAGCTACTCTGTGTCTGTCACCATCTTGGGTCCTGAGGACACAATGATGAACACTAAAAGGTCCCTCTCTTCAGAGGGCTTTCAGTCTCGTGGAAGAGTCAGGCAA
Organism: Hipposideros armiger; assembly: GCF_001890085.2. Classification (NCBI taxonomy): domain Eukaryota; kingdom Metazoa; phylum Chordata; class Mammalia; order Chiroptera; family Hipposideridae; genus Hipposideros; species Hipposideros armiger. The sequence goes on from NW_017732155.1 coordinate 281,593, forward strand.
ACATAAACAGAAATTATAATGCAATATGCCAAACATACTGACAGTGTAACATATAGAATTTGATGGGAGCCCCACTTAAAGGGACCTATCCTAACCTAAAGCTTCCAGGGAAAAAACAAAATCACAGAAAAGGGGATGCCTCCAGATTTTGTCAGAATAAGTATTGGCAAAACTTTGGTTCAAGCAGGATAGAATTGGTTACTAGAAGAGCAAGATTCTGACCGCTGCCTTCTGTTAATATACATCATTAACCAGGCAAGTTGGTGGAGCCATCTCTATTATATGTTATTCCCACCCCCCTCTGGCTACACTTTCCACTTCTATTTCTATAATATCTAAAAACTTGACAAAGTTCAGTCTGGAGTTGCTGAAGGCTCTGCATACCTTTCACAAAGCTGCCTTTCTGTGGATTATCATCCCAGGAGATGGCTTTTCATTAGTTCCCAGCAACTGGTGCAAAGGCACTCAGGCACCTGAGTGATGTACAAAATCCAGTACAAATGCCGTCAGCATTTTCCAAAATTATCTTTTGAAAATCATTGCTGGACACATGTCGAGATGAGATTTTTTTAAAAAAAAAAATTAAAGCTAGAGTTTCCCCATCCAAATGTTCCTTCAGAGGGTTTATAGCCCAATGAGGGCTCCTAAGACAGCACATGTGTTTGGTTTACTATCAGAAACGCTATTTTAGAAACACGTGCAAAGAATTAGAAAGATTATAGTAATATCTTCTCATCCTGAGAGTTGTGGAAGTACTAGCATTGTAGAGTATTTCCAACAGTGATGTTATGGCTGTAAAAATGCAGTTATCTACAAGTGAACCCATTTATATTGAGGAGAGATATTTTGAATAAGTTCCCATTTCACTCTTTCCACCCTGTAGCTCCTTGTGTCTTAAGTCCCAATTGCTTTCTGACACCGTGGATTCTTCGTGAAGTTTCTCTGTGGTCCTCCAGAAAAGCTAAGTGCATTAGTCTCTGTACTTGGTTTATGCCTCGGATTCCAAATTGCTCTCCTCTCACCCATTTTCCCATTCTTCAAAGGCCCGAATCTCATTCCAGCTCCATCATGAAGCTTCATCTGAGACCCTGGAGGCTTGGTTTTATGAGGATATCCCTATTGGTGGGCTCCATTATGAGGTAGAATTAGCTTTGTGGTCTTCATCCATCAGGGTTGGTGAAGTTGGGCTGTGGGAACTAAAAGACCCCAAACCCCAGAGGCTATAAACAAGAAAAGTTTGTTTTGTTCCAACGCTGCTCTGCCGGTGGGCTGGGGACTCCATTCTGCTTTACCTCACCCTGGGACTTTGGCTGACAGTGAAGCCACTAACTGGAACCCTGCCAGTTGCATGGGCAGCTCTGGAGAGTCTTGCACTAGCACTTATATGCTTTATTCAGGAAGGGGCACACGTCCCTTTGCTTGCAACTGATTGGCTAGTAGACCCATTGTCCCTCCCAAACACAAGGGAGCCAGGAAGTGCAACCCTACTACATGCAGGGAAGGTGGAGAGCCATAAATATTTGGTGAACTGCACTAATGACAACCACAAAGTCCTTAACACTGGGGTTTAATTGAGGGCTTTGGCACTTACTGATGATGCGTCTTACTCTGGGCAAGTGGTTTAGCTTCTTAGCTGCTCTGTGCTTCAGTTTTCCCTTCTGTAGATGGGGGAGAATCCCTTATTCTCCAATGGTTTCTGGTAAACAATCCTCGAGTATAGAACGCGTCTCACAGATCTCCTTTGCTGTTAACCTTTGGTCCTAAAGAGTAACGTGAAAGTATCTTATTTCCCCCTTAAGAACAGAAGCTTACCGTCTTAAATTGACCTCTTGTAACATTAAAGAAGCATTAGAAGTTAACTGTCCAAGTTGTCACCAGAACTGGCAAATGAAATTTGACTCTATGATCTTTGTTCATTAAGGGAAGAAAGAAAAATTAGAAGGGGTATGGATTGAATTCTCAAGGATGTCAGTTAGAAACTCACCTTTCTGTCTCAGAAAAACATCGTCTCGCAAATATCTCGTAAAATGTCCCTTTCAGTTCAATTTTTTGAAAGTGTATTTCATTTATGAATAGTTCATTCTTCTCAATGAAGTAGCTATGTGTGAATCAATGAATGATGTTGGGTACTATGGATTGGGTAATCATGTTCCAATTTCTGCTCCGTCATTTTTAATTGACACCTTAGTTGCATCTGTTGCTAAAGAACTGATTTACGCACTGCTTGTTGTCAGATCGATCAGCACTACAAGCAATCAGGGTGAAGAGTTACAAAGCCCCACGTTATTCTTCCTGAGGCATAAAACAGTCAGTCGGCTTCAAGTCAGAGTTGGGTAAATGATTCATTTTAATGTTGTTGATTTAGGCCCACATGAAGAGATGGCCCTGCCAACCTACAATAAAACTGGCATTATTAAAGATTGCTCCCATCCTGAATCTTTCTGCAGTTATTCAGGCTTTTGTGTATCACAAGCTCAATAATTTTCTATGCATTAAAAGAACAGGTCAGGTTATAAATAGCTACCATTAATGGAAGCTGCTTGCACACTTAGCATACAATTTCTCATCTCCATAATTCAGGCAGTGTGTATTCTTTAACCAGATGTGAAATGTATTGCACTTCACGGCACCATTTAATATTGCGATTTAATTTCAATGTATTATAATGCTCTCTGGACTAACCCTTGTCTAGCCATCTTTGAACTGTGTGTTAAAATATTTTCAACTGGAAGTGAGATTAGTTCACACCAACATTAGTGTATTTTGAATCACGTCCAATTAACCATATGCCTTTGACTGGTTATTTATTGGCTTGTTGACTCAATTTGGACACATAGGCAAAAGTGATAGCATGCTTCCCCACCCCCCTCAGAGTCCGAATTGAATTATTGATCCCAAAAGAAAGGGACCACCATGGTGCTGTAGAAAAGTAGGAATTGTGAGAAATTAAGGGACCTGTCTTTAATTCTCAGCTTGGTTTCCTCATGGCCCCTTTATGTACACTTCATAAGCTATTTACAACTACATTTAGTTTCTCAACTCCTCAGGCCATTATGCCTTTGCTATACTGTTTCCTCTGCTAGGAAAAGCTGTCTGCAAGCACTCTTCTAACCAATTCTGAGTCATCAAAGTTGCAAAAGTCAGCTCCAGCAATACCCCTTCCAGAAAGCCCTTCTCAGAACTCATTTAGATTTCCCAGTCCCATGTTCAAATACATGGCTCGATAGACAGCACCTATCAACAATTTATGTGTCTAGATCCTAGACAATAGCTCCTTTGAATTATTTAACTGTTTACAGACAGTTCCTGGCCATGGCATGGACTTAATAAATATTTGTTGAATGTAGGGGGGAATATCACTGAACTATAACTTTAAATACAATATTGACAAGAAATAGCAATCACTCACACATACGGAACACTTGCTGTGTGCCAGGCACTGTCCTTTGCACTGTATCTGTTGTAACTCATTTAAGGTGTATAACATTCCAATGAAATAGACACTGTTAGTACCCCATTTCACAGACAAGGAAACTGAGGAACTGAAAGGAAACATAACATGCTCAGTGTCACATAGCCAGTCAGTGGTGAAGCCAGCATTCAAATCCAGTCTAGCACCACAGCTAAAAAAAACCCCACCATACTCTTATTTCTCATAGTGTAAATTTCTAAGGGTCAATTTTTAAAAACAACCTGAAAACAAAATCTCACCTTCCTGTACTTGCTTATTCCTAATAGTTGTTTTTTTTTAGCTTATTCAGAAAATAAAGCAGGAACGTGTTTCTGTATTTATTGTAGCTTTGGTAATTTCAGCTTGTAAATTTGCTTTGAAAGCCCTAGTGCTTAAATATTAATCAATGCTATGAAACCTTCCAAGCAAGTGCTGTCAGTGAAAGATCAACATTAGTTACATTTTTACTTCCTGACAAGTTAAAAATAAGCTTCTAGTAGCCTTCCTACCTTCTGGAAATATGTTGTCTTCAAAACCCATTGTGGGATTCAGAAGAAATTTCTTGCACTCAACTTTAAAGCAGAAATGTATAAATAGCAGCAAATAAAAAAAAGGTTATCTTCTTTATTAAAGATTTACCAAAATAAAAATCCTTTAACTATGTAATCCCACAATTGTTTTCAAATACAAGTAAATTTCCCCATGTTTAGATAAATGTACTTGATGGCTATGACTCAATAATACATCTTTGTACTGATGTTCCTAGGAATGTCTTTTTTATCTCCTTTTTTGAGATTTTTAACATATCATAAAATTTATGACCAAAAAGCTCTGTTAAATTGTGGAAAGTTTAAAATGTTCACATTTGTTCACGAAATACTTTTAGACACAGTACTTTTAAACACAAATGTGAAGTGATACACTTGTGCTAACAGGATTTATAAGCGTGTGATCCTGTAGCTCACTTTATTAGTTATAACATTCAGAGCATGTTATTTAAATTTGGATCAGTTCCTTATACTCTATTGACTCCTTTTTCTTATCTGTAAAACAAAGTTAATAATATGACTTACTTGATGAAATTAAAGTATCTAGAACAGCACCTATCAAGAGAAAAAGTTCCATAAATTGCTGCTGTTGTTATTATTGGCTTCAGGTAAGGTGATTTCATAAATGGACAAGCATTTGAAGAATGACAAACATCTCCTTTCAACATGCCAGGCTACCTTCTGTGACTAGAGGTGTATGCATTAGTCTGTCTGGTCTTCCACAGCAGAATACCACAGGGTGATCTAAACAGCAAACATTTATTTTCCCACAATGCTGGAGGCTGGAAGTCCAAGATTAAGGTGTCAGTGGGGTTGGTTTCTGGCGAGACCCCTCTTCTGGCTTGCGGATGGTTCCCTTCCTGCTGTGTTCTCACATGGCCTTTCCCCTCTGTGTGCACATTCCTCGTGTCCCTTCTTTTTCTTACAAGGACAACAGTCCCTTGGAATCAGGGCCTCATCCTTATGACCTCATTTAACTTTCATTATCTCCTTCAAGGTACAATCTTCAAACATGATCACGTTGGGTGTCACGGCTTCAACATAGGAATTTGGGGGAGACCAATTCAATTCGTAATAAGGTAAATCTTCACTTGGGGATAGTAATAAAAGTCTACATTTGAAGCCCTTCATATGAGGCCTGGGTCAAATTGCCCCCCTGTTCACCCCACTGGAGGTTTTTAAGAGGTCGCCTGATTTCCATTTTAAATAAATGACTTCAGCTCCTGTTTAGAGCGCCACTCATCAGGATGTCTTCCGGCCTCCAGCACTGATCAACAGAAACTTCCATGGTATTGTCTATGGGCTTTGTTTTATTTTATTTTTGCGGGATGGTAGGGAGTTTGATTACTTCTTGACACCAGGAAGTAAGGGAGCCAGACACTGAGGAGAAGGACCAGTGGGCCATTTGTCCGGGCATGCCATCCGCTTCAGGCATGCCAGGAATGCTGTTGGAACAGCTTTGCCAGGCCTGGGATGGCTGTAGGGCCACACACATCAGCCCTTCCCTTGGGTCAGTGTGAAATTCCTAAGGTTTTAAAAATAACAGAATGATATAATAGGCTCTCATGCTAACAACTTGAATCTCACACGCAGTTATAATAAAGAAGATTTGTGTAATGATAACTTTTAAAATTGAGATTGCAGTGTCTTAGACCACAAAGCAATGATGACAAATTTCACATTGTGTGCACAAGTACCCATTTGTCAGGGAAATCCTACCTCCGATGCTTAGATCCCTATCGTTCTTTTTATAACTGCCCAGGGTCCCCTTGTAGTTGTGAGACCAATTTGTTGTTTCATGTGATATTAACAACTCGTCACAGAAAACGAACACTGAGCTAATTTTCTGAATGTCTGCAAGTAAAAATGGAATTAAAAAGTAAAAAACTGTTAACTCCTTCTAGTAATCCACTTTAAAAAACTTTTATTTCTCTTCCCAAGTCTGCTAATATTCAAAATAATTCCCATTATGTCCATGTGTTTATGTAAACTTTGAAATTAAACTTTATTTTCTTTATTATGGCTAGTGATTCTATTTTTATTTTAAGCACTCTTATGGTCTTCATAAACTAACTAGTGGTAACTCACAGCCACTAGTTTTGCAGGTAAATTAGACAAAGCATTAATTATTTGTTATCTATAGGAAGTCCCTGGCTGACCACATTTTATAAATACTGAAGAAGAGCTCTATTAAAATAATACTTTTGTGTCAACATTATAAAGCGAAGTAAAGATATTAAAGGTAGAGCTATATAGTTAATAATGAATAGAAATCTAATTAATGCTAATACAGTTCATGTGTATTATTATTGGTTGCTGTTGGGGTTTTTTTGGGTTTTTTTTTTTTCAGTTTTTGCTTTAGCTGAGTCATCCTGCCACCTGTTAGCAGCTCAGCAGCAGCTCAGCTCAGGCTGGGAATTGAACCAGAGATGCTCGCACTCTTGAGTGAGCTCTTAACCAACTGAGCCACTCGGCCAGCCCCAGTTGCTGGTTTTTAACAGTACTTCTAGTCTAGCTTTTCACAACATCGATCCTTGGTTTTTCTTGTGTTTTCCAGATCTGATGGACCCAAGAAAGTAGCATAGACATGGTGCAAGAAAGACCATCATCCAGCACATTTCTAGCAGCTGAATTTTCTGGCTGAGTCCAGGGAAACCGAACCTACATTTGTCTCCAAATAAAGATGAGCAGGCCATTGGGAGAAGGGATTGAGTGTAAGAAAATTGAAGCCAATGCCAGTGTGATTCTGGCCATGCGCCGTTTTGTCTCTCACTGCTGAGTCAGTTGTTCTCTATCACTCACATGTAAATGACTACAAACCTAGCAGGACCTGTGAGCTTCTTTGGTGTAGCATGCTTTCTGGTCTCCTGTGCCTTTTAGCACCTCTACCCATAACTGGATCTTTATTCCAGCCTCTACCTTATAGTTTCGGTTTCCAAGAAATCACATACCTTCCCAGGGTCTGGAATAATTGCTTTATGACACAATAGCTGGAAAAAATGCATATGCTTTAGGATGATCTTTGAGAGAGGGGGGAAAAACAAAAAAAAAGGAATGACAAAGCAAGGGGATTGTCTAGCTTTGGAAAGCCTTCACCAGTTAACAATTGTTAGAGAGTGACTCAGCTGTCTGGCTCTAACTTTCAGACAGATGTAGGTGAACTGGAGACAGATCAGCACGAAGGCTTATTCACACATAGGCATGCCTGGATCAGCCAAATCCCATCAGTACAAAGGAAGGGCAAATATCTGTGATGGCGTCAGGCAAATCCTGCTTCTACCTTTTGAAATGCTATTACTTCAAACTTCCTGTGAAAAGCTCAGACTGTCCAATTATATTCAAGTGCATAAGACTAAGAAACTAAAATGCACTTCTTTTAACAACATATTTTGTACACGTTTATTTTAGTGTGTTGCATTCATTTATTAAATGCCTGCCATGTGACAGGTGCCAAGTGAGGCATTTAATGATGAGTGAGGAATGTTTATACTCATTTTGTAGATGAGCAAGGAAAAGCCTAGAGAGGTTAAATGGTTTTCTCTGAGCCACACTGCTGTTTTATGCTAACGGAAATACTACCCTTCATATAGCATCTGTACATTTCCCATTAAATTCTTAACCTTTTTTTTTGGTTTGTTTTCACTTTGACTATATATTATTTGGGAATATTCAACAACATTGGTAAGTACATTGTAAGTATCATTCACACAGCTCCAGTATCTGAGACTGAGAACACATGCCTCGAATAACAGGGAAGAGGAATGGAAGCCGACTGGGTGTTTGATGGCAGCGCTGAGCCTTGCAGCCATCATGGCAACACCAACCTCAGTCTCCTGTCACACAAGACAATTACATGTCCTTATTGCTTCTTTAAATCGACAGTTTGGCATCCTCTTATTTGTAACAAAGAGTTCCTAACTGCTAGACTAAAATAATAAAGATAGCACAATGAGAGGAGCAAGTGAAGTGAAAATTTAAACAAGTCTCCCCAAGATAAACCCATGCTGTACATATGCTAGTCAGTGAGACCCAGGTGTGAGGAGGCTCTGTTTTGGATTTACATAATATGGTTTCCTACCAGAATGCTAGGGGACTCATTACAAAATGGTGTACTTTAGAACATGATGTCAAGCAAAACAATGTTGTAAAGCGTCCACAGTGGAGGTGTCATGGACGGAAGATCCTGTCAATGAGCATGTGTAACAACTCAGGCTGTGCCTAGGAGGGCATCACGTGGTGACTGGCTTGTGTTTCTCATGTCCCACCATGGAAGAAGTGGTGAGGGCCTGAATTCCATTGCATTTGCTGTATCAGGAACAGCGTGGAGACATGTTTTCAAGGATACCAGCATTAACTCGTAAATATTAGGTCTGCTCCATAAAGAGGCTTTATACAGAGTGCAGAATAAGATGTGACACTGTCTATAAACCCATCTATGGCTACTAATGAGAGCCAAAATTTGTTAAGCGCTTACTATTTTCCAAGCACTGTGCTAAATGTGTTTCATATGTTACCCTGTTTGAGCCTCACGCCTTTGTGAGGCAGGACTCTTATGGTCAGCTCTCTATATATGAAGAACTGTGGCTTGATGTTGAGACACACCTGGTTTAAAACCATTACGCTAGTAAGTAAGCGTTAGCCGGGATTTGGGTATGGGTGGGTGACTTCACCTCTGTGTTCTACTGTCAGTTGTAACTACTGAACTACTTATGAGCATTTTTATATTACTTGTACACCAAACAGATGGCTTTCCTGATGATGTGTTGTAAGTTTTTGTCAATGCTGCTAAAACCTGAAGACCTGGGATGCCTTATCATTGAAAGAAGGCAGAGAACACCTTAACCATGATTGAAATGGGAGGCAAGATAGAATTAGGGGCATTGCATGGAGCAGCTGAGTTTTTGCTTTGGTCCTTTCCCCACATGCTACGATGAGCACATGTACAAGCTTGGGCCAAAGGGAAAAAGGATTAAGAAGAGAGACCAAGTCGGCCCTTCTCCTCGACACCTGGCATATCACCGTGCCCACTTGGTCAAATGAAATATTAGAATCGGATAAAGCCAAATTTAAATTCCATTCTACCATTTTCTTGCTAAGTTTTAGTTTTCTTATCTATAAACCTTTGATAATGATGTCTAATTGTTAGTGTCATTGAGGGAAGTTACATGTTTATGTTTGTCTATCAAACAAAATGTTGGCACAGAGATAAAACAATAAACAATAGTTACAGTATATATGGATATATATATATATATATATATATATATATATATATGTATAGTTGTAATGATACAATAGTTTTCTGTTAGGTATTAGTAGTTATTATTAGCTTGCTTCTTGCTAATTTATTGCCTCACCTGACTTCCCAATCTCCCCTGTACATTCTGGATCTGAGTGACCCCTCTAGGGGTTCTGTGAGTTTTCTTCCTTCATATCCAGCTGAGTGCATTTATTAGCTGCATCATCATTATTTGAATCGAAAAATAAATATATTTTAATCAGAGTGCATCTAAGGCCAACCAATTCAAGTATCTAGCCTGCTATTATTTCTCATTAAATGTCACCATCTTTGCTCAAATTATGTCTAAGATAAAAGGCTATGATGTTTATATAAAGCTGTGGTTTATGGTCCTTAAAAAATTAAAGAATTCTTTAAAGCTTTCTGGTTTTCCTGATTGTTATAGGTGGCGTAGAAAAACACTGGTTAGATAGGTTTAGTTTTAATATGATGTGCTTATAGAGAAAGGGTTAGACCAAATAGTAGTTAAGGGAATGTTTGTCTTGAAATGAATGATTTTAATCAGTTTGGATAACTATTCATGTTTCATGATGATCCCCTTTCTCATGAGATGTCTTGAAAATTAAAAGAGACAATGCATATGTAGCATTTAGTGCAGAACCTAGCATCCAATAAATGTTATTAAATGCTAGTAATTACTACTGTTGTTTCTGTTATAGAGCTACACCTATCGCTTTGTAAATGCTAATAGCACTATGTGGTGGACACATTAATACAGGTTGTTTTCCTTCTGTACCAGCTTTTAAACTATTGTCTTTCTCAAGTCCAAACCCATCCAGCTAGATTTTACTTTGTGATTCTGAAGAGAATTTCACTTCCTCTTTGCCCCCTGGCTTCTGTTAGGCTTTGCCAAGAGGGTGCCCAAGAGGAAAACTGGAAGGCAGGGAAAGGAAGGAGGGGCATGCTCTTATCTGTTGTTATTAAGGGTCACCCTTGAACTAACTCTTTCCACTGGCCTTGACAATGGGTCCAATAGCTACAACTGTCCTATTTAACAGTTTTTCCATATACTAGAAGCAGTCTCTTAGAGCCTCTTCCGCTATATCAGAGCCAACTAATAAAGGTCCTGAATCCAGCTGGTCCCTCCTCCAAGCTCCAGATCTTCCAAGCAAAGGCCCCTTTGCAGAGCTCTGGGTTTAAACTCCACAGGACCCGCCCCTAAGCTTCTGCATTTTAATAATACCATCCTCTTCCATTTGTTCCCTGAACCCTAGGGGTGATAGTTGTTTTCCCCGGTAATTACTTTTATAAATTCACAGTGCCCTTCTTCTGTCTTTCATTTTTGTGATGCCTGGTTGACAACCCGTTATATCAAATTCCTCTGTTAAAATAACTAGTGAAATTTCTCCTGACTGATAAGCTACCTCATATCCTTCCCAGGGCATGATGCCCTGACAGCAAGCATTGTACTGTGTAGGCTGGTCAAGTCTTCTACTATGTGCAAGCTAATTCTGAATGGTACTCTATGAGGTTGCAGAATGTCAGAGTATTTAAAAGTTAGATTTGTTTTTTCTAATAATTGTGAAAGTGCAAGTTCTCATTTTAAGACCTCATAAGTTGTCTACCCCTTAGAACCTTATAATCAAAGGAAAGTTCTCTCAGCATCACAGTGCCCACGAATACGCTTAGGGTAAGGACAAGCTGTGGTCTAATTTAAGATTTGTCAGGAAAATAAAGGTGAAGGTTATTTTCTTTTCCTAGAAAAGATTTCACTTATAGTTTAATATGTAATTTCTAAATAACCGTGTTGGTGAATTGGGGTCCTTTCTGTTATGTTTTCTAGTTTTATTTGCATACTGTTTGGAGATCATTTTTCTCCCTCACTTCACCACTTTCCAGCCCAGTTTAATTTGTAGTTACATTTTTTTTTCTTTTTAAAATACATTTCTGCTATGAATCTTTGTGTTGTGAGAAACTAAAGACTTAATGCTAAATTGGCAACTGTAACAAAAGTAATGATTTTAGCATTACAAATAAAAGCATAGCAAATGTTGAAAAACATTAGGGAGGGGAAAGTGAGCCAAAAGCTACCCATGTGAAGAATGACTGGTCTTAACACAATCAATTGGGGTTCTGTTCTCATAAAATTCAAATAAACCTAATCCCACAAGAAGTTAAGACTACCCTGTGTACGCACTAATTAATTCATACTTGGATAGCTTACATACAGAATTAGTCAGAAAAACCCAAATCTCTCAAGTTGAGCCAACTACAAGATGGGAATGAACTCTTCATGTGTCAGGGGTAAAAATAAATTAAGGATAGGCTGGAGCTTTCCACTTTACGTAATCATTTGAGATGTGAATCTAATGGATAAATATTTGCAAAATATTTAATGCTAAATCTAGTGGCAAGTGCCAATGTTTATTGAGGGAAAGAAAAGCTGTAATATCAATTATTTTGGTTAAAAAACACATTTACACTCAGGTGGGAACTAAATAAGTATAATTATAATGGGAACCAGAAATTCTTTCTTATTTGATATCCCAATTTTAATTCAGAGTAGAGCCAAACAAAATTAATTACAACTACTTGGCAGACTATGTACAGTCACATTTTGTACTTCTTTCTTTATTTGATCTCTCTCCATATAGAACTCTATCTAGAAGCCTAATATAGTACTTTTCATCTGTAGATATTATAAAGAATTACTATTACTTGGCTTCTTCCTAAATACTTTCATGGAATGTTTGCGTTGACTAGCTAAATTAATGGTATAGCCCTCAAAATCATTTACCCATGTGCTAAAATTATTAGTATACTTCAGTGTTTCCTAGAATAGATCAGGACATTCACTGAGATTTATGGAATTACCCTATTATTTTTTTAATTGATTATATATTTGTTAGAGAAGAAGTATGTTTAAGTAAAAATACAGAGTTTTTGGATTAAAATCTGGGTTCAAGTCACAGCTCCCACAAACAAAAGTGCACAGCAGAATTATTTTGGGTATCAAAGTAGATGATTTTCTATGAGGGGAGATATCTTTGCCCTCACTCCCTCATAAGAGCCTAGAACAGCACCTGGTACATAGTAGATGCTTGATAGATAGTTATTGAATGAAGGCATAATGGTTGTAAAACTGCATTGTGAACTCTAAAGATATATGAACATATTGTTTTCTACTAATATACTATGATCAAATCTGTTATTGAGTGTTATTGAAGCAAGGCAGATAATTCCTACCTTTTTTTTAATAAAATAAACCCTTCCTTGTTTTTTGCATCCTGCTAGGATACATGAACCTTACGATACAAGGAAGAATTTGTTGAGCTATGAAGCAGGGCTTTCCCAGACTAACTCACATTGAAGTACACAAGGGGAGTAGTGTGTGTCTGCCCATGCCTCTGCGTGTAGGCACATGTGCTTATGAGTGTGCATTGCTACTATTTTGGTCTAAGTCTCTTAGACAAATGTGAGACACTAGCCTGTGAGACTGTTAGAACTGTAGGACCAACAAAATATACAAAACTTGACTTTGCCAAGTCTTAATTCAGCACTTTCCCAGACCACCTATCAGTGAAAGTTTAAAACAGAGGGGAAAAGTAAAGGAAGAAAACACAACAAAAAAGATTTGTGCATTAAGTAGAATCACTTTCTATAGACCTGGAGATAATAAAACAAATTACAAAATGAATGCACTTAGCCTTCTGTTTTTATGGTTTGGATTTAACTGAGTCTTCCATTTTCTTAATTTCCTACAGGAGACATTCTGTATTTTGGGAACACCAAACTGCTCCTTAGTCTAAGAATCCTTCTTTGTATGTTTTGCAAAGGCTATATATTTTGTAAGTCTACAAGTGGGAGGGACTTCTTTCTTTATCTGAGCTCTCTCCATATATAACTCTATCTAGAAGCCTAATATACTACTTTTCATCAAATAGGCTGGTAGCCATGAGTGACGAACTCTTCAGAGTAAGAACATTCTAGGGACAGATTTAACTCTTTCCTCTCAGCAGGTCTTATTTTAGGAAAGTGAATCAGGAATGAGACAGCTGGAAAGATTTGGGATTTGATTGTGCCCAAGGATTGGTTCTATGATGGACTTAACCAGCAACATAGATAACCCTACATATTATACTTTGATGAAGCCCCCAGATTCAGGGGAGCTTATTGGATGGCATTATGAAGGTCCTTTCATATTATGACCTGCCTTACTGGCCCTGAAGCAAAATAGCCATTAAGGCCCAGAGTTTACATTAAATTCATTCTTGCCTTGTCCTGTTCTCAGAGTGCCCAGCTGACTCTCAAAGAGTCTAACTTATCTCTTGAAAGGCATTCAGTCCCTGAGAACATGAGCTTGGTTAGCTGTAAGAAAATGTACCAAAGGTCTAATTGGCGGTAGAGGTTAAGAGAGTAAAATAATACAATTTGTGGACCTGGTAGAAATGGGTGTGACTCAGGACATTGTTCACTAGTTTGATCCCACGTATTGGTCACACGTTAATTAATTGAGTATGCTCTTGACCAGGCTCTCTAAAGGTAGAACATTTTATACAAGAAAATTCAACACAAAACAGTTAATTAAAACAAAACAATCCTACCATTTTCTTCTCATCCACTCTTATACTCTGTCTTTTAATTTCTGAATTTCAGAGAGTATGAAGGATTCAGAAGCAAATGGAAATCAGAGTGGGGGTCCCTTGTTAAAGTTTGGGGAACATGGTACTCTAGAGCTTTTGTCTTCTCAATGGGTATTTAGACCACCACTTGCATCTATATTGGCTTAGTCCATTTGGGGCCTATAACAAAATGCCATAGGCTGGGCAGCTTATAAAATCAGAAATTTATTTCTCACAGTTCTGGAAGCTGGGAAGTCCAAGGTCAAGTCCCCAGCATGGTTGAATCCTAATGCATCTTAAGCACTTAAGCACAACCCCCCTCCCTGCCAAAGCCCCACCTCCTAAGGGCTTAGGATTTCACAAACATTCAGACCATAGGTATCAGATTCCTGACCCCCAACACATTCTGATAGAGTTTGAATTTTGGGGAGTTGGACTTTGGACTTTCCATTTTAAACAAATACTTTTAATATGTTCATTCACATTTGGGGACCACTAATGAACTATCTACTGCCCTTAAAGCCATGGCAGTAAATAAGAAAAAATATGTTGCTTCTTTAGCTCCCAGATGCTCAGTTCCTGTGAATGTAATAATAAATGTATGTTATCTTTTTCCTTTCCTTTTTTTTTTTCCTTCTTTTTTTTTCACTATCTCCCATTGTGATTTGAATCAGCACCCTTGGTCAGGCTCTTTCAGCAAGCTCATGGTGCTTGGTGGTCATTTGACATGAGGCTTAAAGATACTTTAAAAATGAGAAAGTTTACTACTGCCGTTGCTTGAAATAAAGAAAAGGGATCTAGAAACTGAGTAGGATCACTCACTATGCCTGTTGTTTTCTGGGTTCATTTGGTTATAAGGAAAATAAATACATTCAAATGAGCTCAAGTCATGAAAAGGTACCAGGTAGCGAGGAAATGGGTGACATCATAGAATCCAAGAGCAGGAGGTACATCCAGGCTTCTTGCATCTGGAAAATGAACAACCAAGCAATTTCATCATTTTCCTGTTCTTCTTCCTTTATTTCCTCTTTCTTTCCTCCTTTCCTTCTTGTCCGCCTTCCTCCTTCCCTCTTTCCTTCCTTCTTTCCTTAAACAAAGGAAATCCTTTGTTGAGATTTCTATTACTGCTCCAGGAGCCAGGGATATATATCAGTGGCAAAAAAGCACAATAATCGCTTCTCATGGATTCTGTCATCTCTGGTCTCTCTCTCAGCCCGTAAATAAATAAACATGTATAAAATATAGTACAGTAGTTATTGATAGACTCTATGGAGGAAAATAAGATGGAAGGAAGCAGGGGAGCCAGGAGATGCAGCTGTGAAGAGAGTAGATGTCAATTACAGTCTGTCACCTCGATTTTCCTGTCATGGTTTCTGTGTCTCTTAGCATTTGTTTTCCCTCCCTCAATGTCTTTGTTTCTCCTTCCACATCCCCTCCCCTCAGCTCCAGCTGTGTCCATGTGTCCTCCTATCTACTCATTCTGTGTCTGCTTGGCTCAATTCCACATGGTCTTTTAACTCAAGTGCCTATAGCTAACTGCAGTACACAACCCTGAGAGGCTCTGACAGCTTCACTTGGACTCTGTCTGGACAAAGCCC
This sequence comes from Hipposideros armiger, assembly GCF_001890085.2. NCBI lineage: Eukaryota > Metazoa > Chordata > Mammalia > Chiroptera > Hipposideridae > Hipposideros > Hipposideros armiger. The sequence goes on from NW_017732155.1 coordinate 297,051, forward strand.
TTCTCATATTGGCATCTGTCCAGAGGATACCGTTCAGCCAATGGATGGATTCTTCCTTGGCTACATATTTTTACTTCTTCATGTGAATTGTCTGCTGAGCTTTGAAGGATCTCGATAGAGAGTGCTCTACTTTAGATATATACTCTCTTTTGCTCTGTATGAACTTTATTGTTTTGGAGATGTGGATCAAAGATAAGAACCTAGTTCTCTTTCCCTTGGAGGGGAGCAAGATAAGTAGGTAACACTCAAATGTTCTTTTCGGTAAGCAAAGATTTATAGAGGGGGAGAAACACAGCAGGAGAGTATTTTGAAATATTCGTGTATGGTATTTCCTTGAATACCCTGTAATGTAAGGTACATACGTTTATCAAAAATACCAAAACAACAAAAGTGATCAAGCCTCAGGGTTTTTGATTTCCAAAATAGACTTTTAAAATGTACTGTAGAGGTAATAGTTAAAGACATTTTTAATTGTTTTTTTTTTTTAAGTCTCAAGATTTTGAATATCAAAAACCATGGGTACAATTGATTTGGGTGTTGAGTAATTATATTGGAGGCAAATGGTTCTCTCTGTGCTTTTGTGATTACAGAGGAGAGAAATCTATTTGGGTTGGGAGAGGGAACTCAGTGAGGAGAGCAGTAAAGTGAGATCATTGTGGGGCGATTTGAGAAAAGGTTCTGAGCCCTGCTACATTCTCCCTCAATGGACCACATCTCGGAAGCCTGGCGAGGACCTGCTCATAGAACCAACACGTCATCTAAGAACCAGTGTCTTACTTTCCTGGATGGAATGTGGGAGGCGGAAAGCCTGTTAAACTCCACTATCATGTCACAGTGACGGGTAAGTAGTAGAGTAAAAAATGTGACTTGTTCAATCTAGGCAGAAAGCTCAATCTAGGTAGAAAATGGTCCCCATGTTTCCATTTACCACAAAGTAGAACAGAAGAGCATCTGGAGGTTTTTTTGTGGATTCCTCCCATGCTGAGGGATGTGAACGTAGCTTAGAAATGGCCAAAGGAGCTGCAGATATGTCATGGTAGTGATGCCAGTGACACAGATTGGGTTTTCAAATGGTAATCAGTAATGCCATGGGACATCGGATGCCTCGCTGGGGTGGGATGAGCAGTGCTCAGACTGGAAAGCAGATGGGATGATACACACCTTGGTAGGTACTGGATTACAGAAGTGGGCCTGGGGACAGGACATGGACATTGAGTAAAATCCACAGAAATGAGCACAAGAGCAGAATATGGAGTTAGCTGAGTTTGTCAAGAACTGGCTTAAGCTTAGGATTTTTGATAATAGGAGAAGCAAAGTTTCCAGAAAACAATCTAAAAAAAAAAGTTATATTCTTGGCACACCTGAGCTGTGGCCTGGGAGGTTCGTGCCTGGCCCACACATCTGATGTTACACCAGCTTCACTTTAAACAGCAAGCGTTTCTATTGTGATTCATCACATTTCTCTCACAAATGGTATATGCTTGATCCTCTCCTTCACATGGCTCCAGCGTAAGTAAAAGCATGGTGATGGGAAAACCCACAGTTTTTTCAAGCTTGATTGTTTGTGAAGATTATATTTTGTTATAAAATACTTCTGATTACATATCACAAGTTATTGTAAACAGCTGTTTTACTGTCTTAGCCTCTGAACCTTCAGTGCTTATTCCCACAGGACCTTTGATTCCTACATCTTTAATTTCATCTGATGAGCTCTTCAGTGATTTAAGAAAAATGCTTTCTCTGTCTTCCTTCCACGCCATCTCTCCTCATTCTGGTTTAGTGTTAGTTTGGATCCAGCTAGAATACACCTGCCTGACAAGATTCATGAGCTAGCTAGTTTACATTAAAATTTTAAAATGCTGAATACACATTCAAACTCTATAATAAGCCTTTACACATTCCATCCCCACCCCATTCCACCAAACTCCCAAAAGCAGGCAGAGAGAGCACTGTGGCCTTTTCTCAGTAATTATGTCCAGACAAGACCTTGCATGGGCAGCAGGAATACAGTGAGAATCGGAAACAAATGGATTCCAAGTTTCTAAAGCACAGTGTACAAAGCGTGGAAAAGGAAAGAAAGAGTGTGTTCCATCCCTATCCTATCCCCCTTTCAGTTCTGCCAGACATTTCCTTTGTTCTATTTTTTTTATCTCACTGAGATTAAAGTGCTGATAGCCCCCTTTTTGAAAATGATGTCACTTTTTTTTTTCTTTGCTTTGGCACAGAGCAACTTCATTACAAATCTGTGTGACTGATGGCTTTGAAGAGATAAGGCAGAGGGGGAAAACACATTTGGGGAAGGTATGAAACTCAAGAGACAGGTTGACAATTAAGCTGGCAGTAAGAGAGATGACAAAGGAGAAGAAGAAACAGACCTAGATTTAAATATCTCTTCCATATTCTCTGTGACATCCACTAAACAAATACTTTTATTGCCTTGATAGTTTTATCCTAGAGTCATCCCATGAGCTAAAATTCATTTTGTGCTTTTCCTGACAAGATCCATACACTTTTGATGACATTATTTCAGGCAGGTCATCGGGGATGTATTTGATGTTCAAGGTAGGGGAAACATTTCCTTTTGCAGTTAGAAAAAAGGAAAATATTTGGTACTGAATCTGATTTACTATAATGGCTGGTCATTGGACCATGTGGCCGTTTCTATAAGAAGCATTTCAGATGTAAAGCCAGGTTCAAAGCATAATACAGATTCTGATGCCATTTATTTTATTTAAAATGATCAGTGACGTGCAGAGCTTGGGAATTTAAGGATCTTCTTTTATCCTCACATCCAGTCATACTGCAGGCATTGGTATATAAATGGTTGGTTGCAAATGCTAATTTGTTAAGGTTTTTGGCATCTAGGAATTAAACACACACACAAACACACACACACACACACACACACACACAGCCTCTAATGCTGATAGCATCTTGCGTAAATAATCATGTCACCTTTATACTCTAACTGGATTTCAGCTGTTAAAAACCCTTCTTCTTTCCCTGGATAGATATTCCTGAACAGATCAAAATACTTTTTAGTAATGTGTTTCTGGGTGAAGGATGGAGGTGGGAATTTGCAGAGAAGTGAGTAATGCATAATGAGATGGAGAAGGGACCACTGAGACAAATGCTTGCCAGACTGGAGCATACGTGACAAGACGTAATTCCTACTTTCTCTTCTTCTGTGGATCTTCTGTTCCCTCCTGTCACCATCACTCACCTCCACCCTTCGCTTTTAAGTAATAATAGAAATATTTATGATTACAACGTGCATGTCTGTGGAGGATGGAATGTATGTGGCAGATGTGTTTTCCATTTTCCACCCCTCATGCCTGCAACATATTACATATCAATAATAACATTTAATTCTTAATTCTTTTTTTTTTCCTTGTAGTTTCCCATTGGTCTTGAAGAAACCCTTCTCAAAAGCAGATACAGTGTTGTTATTCCATTGTTCACATCTCTGCCCCAGTATCTCCATTGGCTCCCCATTGTTTGCAGGATAAAATCCCAGATATAACCTAGGCTTCTGCCTTTTAGTTTTTTCCAACCTCTCCATTCTTGCTTCTTGCTAGCATTTCCATTCAATGTCTACTTGAGTCCTAATGAATGTCTCGTGCCTGAATGCACTTGGTTCTTTCATTCCTTTGTTTGAACTTTTCTGACTGGGTTGCCCTCTCAGGCCTTCAACATCTAATGAGCACCTCCGTTTCCCTCCAATATGACCTCTTTTGAGAAGTCCGCCATTTGCACAGGAGAAATTGACCATTCCCGCTTTCTGGCCACACCTTACTTTCTACTTATTCTTTGAGTTTAGCATCTTTATTCTATTTTTTAAAAAATGTATATGTCCTGATCCAGGTGGTAGGCTAGACCCAGCAACTATAAACACACCTAGTCAAAAGTTAGGGCTCATGTTATGAATGTCTGGGGATCAAATGGAATAATACAACCGGATGTTTGAATGCAGGCAAAAGGACTTCAGGACTGTATGCCTGCTTTCTTCATTTCTTAGTTAAAGATTATCCTTAGAAAATGCAAGCCTAAAGAGGCTTTAAATTAGTAAAAAAAAAAAAAATAATACAAGATAAATAAAAAGACCCAGTCTTTTAAAAAGATCCAGATAGGAAGGTGTTGTGGAATGCCATGACTTGTAATAATAGCAATAATTGTCCATGCCAGTGCTCAATAATTTCTGTTACTGTTTATTGTCCACAAACACTATTGTTCGTGGTGTGTGAACAACTTTTCCCTCAGAACTCTCTGCCTTATCTCTCTAATTCTGTTGGTAAGCACCAACAAAACATGTTAAAGCAGAGCAAAAGTGGTTATTAAAATGTCTTCAATGTATCCAGATACAGGTATCTCTTGAGATTTGGAAATGACTACCTGCTTGACATCCCAGAAAAAACCCATTAAACTTTTGAGTCTGTCTTATTTGTTTGTTTGATTTTCATTTTGTTTTTCCAGTAATTGATGAAACTACTGAGTCAATTTTGAACCTGAAGCTAACTGTGGTTGAAAGTGAGTGTTCCCATGAAGCCGGGGACCTGCACTGGGAAGGCATGTGTACAGAGCCGAACCCCCCGGGATCAGGTGTGGATGCTGCAGACTATGTTAGTGTGTATATATATATACAATATATATACATTCAATATATATATATAATCTCTACTGAAACGAGGGGACGGACCATGTATATTTTTATATTTCATCCTTTTCTCATTCCCTTGAGCACTTTGCCTGTCTGCATGTCTCAGCTCATCTTATATGCGTGCAAGGACCAGCACACCAATGGTTGGTATCACACTTGGAATTCCAGGAATCAAGATCTCCCTAAAGCCTTTGAAAATGAAAGGGGTGATGGAAATCTTCAGAATGCTGCAGAAGCAATGATAATTGTTAGGTGATCCCAGAACCAGAACAAAGTAAGCAGTTAATGTAAGCCGTATATTTTTATAGGTAGGCCTCTCTTAATGAGAACCCGCTGGAGTGGTAGAAAGTATCAGCATTTTCATGTGAGGCCTAGGAAATGATTTCAGAGTGTAGAAGTAAGGTGGACAAGAGTTGAGAGCTAGGGAGTACAGAGTTCAATTTAAAGCATGGTCCCGGTTCCATGCTACTCCATCAAATAACCTGTGATAAGTGGCTGTCAGAAAGTTTATGCAAGGCTAATATCGGCAATGACATTTGACCTATTAAGAATAGCAAAGCATTGGCTAACAGATGGTTGACTGGATTCGGGTACTTTCCAGGTGATTTGTCAGAGCTCACTGTAACCTCCCCAATTTCTTAACTTTAGCATCAGCCCAGAGGCGAGCACACCTGATTTAAGGAAACCAATTAGGTACTCAGGCCATTCTTCATTATCTTAGAGAAAGAAAGAAAAAAAAAAAAAAACACTTCAAGGGCTTATTTAAAAATAAAACAAGTACTATTGGTAGATAGAAGAATAAAAACCCCACCTACTCATGTTTCTCAGAAAATATTTTGGGAAATCTGCTGTCCCTTTTGCCCGGTGTCACCAAGTTGCAAAACAGATCCAGACAAAAGGCTTGAGGTGCAAGTTGTTTATTTGGGATGTGGTCCCTGGAAATGCTGAATAGCGAAGTGAGGAAGTGGAACAGGCCAGGGAAGGTCAGGAAAAACAAAGGAAATATATGTTACAAAGCAAGTTCTCAATGAGATAGATTGCAATTTAGTCCTGATGGTTCCTCTAGGAGCCAGCACACCATGTGAAGCGTGGAGCCGTCCCACCCAAGGAGAGCGGTGGCTGGGGCATTTGAAACCAGTGAGTCGGTCACTGGCCAGGGGCTGCTCCTAGGGACTCGCCTGGTCTTCTTCAGGCAGAGTGGGCCAGAGAAGCATCACAGACACTGAAAGCTGGAAATGAGCCCTGCAGGCACTGACATGATAAGACCCAGGAGCACGTGGGTCTGACCTGGGGAGCCTTGGTTTCATCTGTCAGCAATATATATTCAGTCAGGAATGACTTGAGGTTCTTTAAAAAGCAATTTCTACTGTGATGATGAGTGAACCCCCCCACCCCCAGGGAAAGGGCATATAGTGTATTCCCAGCACGGATTCCAGCAACAACAATAGCAGTGCCACCACCGTCATCATCACCTTTTAAGCAGTTCATGATGGTCCAAGAGTGCTAATCACAAGCCCACAGTGAAATACTGTGGAAGGCACCTTAGTCAATGGCCAATACCCCAAAAATAGAAGCAGCAGTCATATAACACTCTTAGAAATTCACCAATTATAATGCAACTATTGTCGTCTTACTATTCATGTTGAATATAAAATAGGTTCTCAACTTATATTTGTGGAATAAACTATTATTGTGAAATAAATTATTGTTATTTATGATAATATTATTATTTACTATTATGAACATTCTTGCAGAATCATACTATGCAACTTTTATTCTAGAAAGCATGAATGTACGCCCTAGGTCAAGCTGGGATTGCTTAAATTGCATTTACTTGCAGGTTTACTAGGAGTCGACTGATAGAGTTAAAGGGATTTACAAGTATGTTATAAGCAGTACTTATATCACAACAGGCTCTTTAAATTGCTGTGATGCTGTGATGAAATTTTCTGACCAGAGCTGCTCCTAAGGCTATTTTTATGTCAAATTGCAGTCACTCAGGAGGTGGTATTTAAGTCTTGTGAGCGTCATGGAGGAATAAGACAATACATCAGCCAAGAAACCTCGTGAAATCAGTATGGAGAGAGGAGTCCCTGGTTCATCAGAACAGGCAGGAATTTCCCTATGAAGTCACTGATTTTACTGGCAAATTTTAATCTCATCGGTAGCAGACAAAATGGATGTTTGATTCTTATTACTGTCAGTAATTAGACAATTTCTGTTTCACTTGGTCTTGTTTTTATCTCATTCATATATATATATAT
>NW_017732155.1:304460-307082 GCF_001890085.2 Hipposideros armiger
TTCTTTCTTTCTTTCTTTCTTTCTTTCTTTCTTTCTTTCTTTCTTTCTTTCTTTCTTTCTTTCTTTTCTTTCTCTCTTTCTTTTTTTAAGAGAATTTTTATGAGTTTGAGCCAAGCTGACACCGGTGACATGTGATGAGGAGTGAGATCTCAAGTGCTCCTGAAGTACGTTTTCACTTTCTGGTTTTTTACAGATTTGTTACAAACTTTTAACTTCATCATCCAATGAGATATTGTTGTTTTGCTTGTTTGTTTTGATAGCAGGAGAATAAAGATGAAGCAGCGCCTCTTTGGTTTTTTTTTTGTTGTTGTTGTTGTTCTGAACTCTTCTGTTACCTTTGTCCAGAAAAGGCCCAGAAATGTCTCATATACATCTATAATTGTAACAGGAAAACTAGGTCCCAGAAAGGGGCTGTACATTTAATCAGTCCATTTCCAACTCCTGTGACAAAGAGAGAAATGAGACAAATGGCTTGAATGAGGGCTTATGTTCTCATTCCTCAACTCTTTTACTTCTTTAACAGAAATGCTTGCACCGTCCCCCCGACCACCAAACAAACAAACAAACATTGGTAGCATTTTTAATATCAAAATTGGATAGAAAGCAAAATTGATAGCACTCTCCTGTAATAGCCACTTGACAAATCCAGCTGTCTGATTAGGAATTTGAATTGAATTGAAGAGAGAAATAATTCCATTGTCTATACTATACCCATAACCTGGATGCCAAATGAAATTTTCAAAAGAAACATTTATTTATCCATTCATTCTTTTGCATAGACTGACAGAACTGGGCATTCAGATTTATGAACATCAGTTTTAAAAGCTCCATCTATAAAATCATGCATTTTAGAGATAATGTTACATTTCTCTTCTATTCATATTTCTGATGTTTGTCACATATGGAAAGTTTCAATTTTTCAGCAGATTTCTTATTTATTATGAAAGACAGCTTTTGTGAGAAAAGCAGTACTTTTTTTAGACAAGCCAATTTGTTTGCATATAAAAATATGTGAAAATTAATATTGGACTGTGTTTGCAACACTGTGAAAATGTTGCAATCTTATTTTGACTAATTGTACATCCTCACTTATCCTATAATGAAACATTTAACTGAGACATATTCGTGTTTTGCACTTTTTTTCAAAGCAGAGGTGTGAGTTTTTCTATCTTGACTATGTCCTAATTTATGCAATAAAATTACTTTTTTTTTGAGAAAAACTCTGTCTTGAAACTACCTTTCCTTTTCTTATTTAGAATTCATATTTACTTTAGAGATGGTGGCTGATCAGAATAAGATGATAGCCATACAGTGAGCTATGGGATGGTTTGAGATAGGAGATAATAATTGGCTATTAAACATATTTTCAGGGTTACAAACTAGCCTGTGGGCCAAATCTGCCATAAGGACTCTTTCTGTATGGACCTCAAGCTAAGAATAGTTTTTATATTTTTAAATGATTGAAAAAAGAATATTTCATGACACAAAAATTACATGAAATTCATGTTCAGTGTCCATAAATAACATTTTATTGGAACACAGTTGTACTCATTTATTACATATTGTTTATGACTTTTGTGCAATAACAAAAATCTTGAGTAGTTATGACAGAGACCAAATGGCCAATAAAGCCTAAAATATGAACTATCTGGCCCTTCACAGATAAGGTTCACCAACTCTGATCTCTCTCTCTCTCTCTCTCTCTTTCTCACTCTCTCTCTCCCTATATACACATAGATCTAAATACAGAGGGTGCCAAAAAAATGTATACACATTTGAAGAAAGGAAAAAACTATTAAAATTGTAATGCTGACCGAAGTGTCCACTTGTATACATTTTTTTGGCACCCCTGGTATGTAGACTGTAGATATATTTGTAGATCAATCATAGATCTATCTAGATCTATGTATCTATTAATATATCTACATATCTATGATCTATCTATGATCTATGTATATATCTATGATCTGTGTATCTACTGGGGGTGCCAAAAAATGTGTATAAGTGGACAATTTGGTCAATGTTGCTCAAGCAGTAGTTTGTCATAATCAGAAGTGTCTGAACACTGATGGTAACCACTTTGAGCACCTCTTGTAATTGCAGAAGTCAAACGTGACTTGTATTCACCTTTTGTTATTGGTATATATTGAGTATTACTATTTTAATACAGTTTTCCTTTCTTAAAATGTGTATGCATTTTTTGACACCCTCTGTATATTCTAATTATATAGATCTAGTTATCTATATCTGTATATCTATGATCTATCTATCATAGCGCTATCTATACTTATATGTTAAGACCTATCTATTGGGTTGTTGGAAAAGTCATGACGTAGTTTTTCTATGTTTTTCATAGCAAAAATGCATATGATTTCTCCGACAACCCAATATTTACATCTACATCTGTATCTATTTATCTATAGGAGAGAAAGAGAAGAGAGAGATTGAATATTTATTTATTTTTTAAACTTTATTGGGGAACAATGTGTTTTGTTTTGTTTTTAAGATTTTTATTGGGGAATTGGGGGATGGGAACAGCGCTGGGGAATTGGGGGGCAGGAACAGACAAGTTGCTGTCCTTTTGTTCTTCAGTCTAGTTGTGGAGGACGTTGCTTCACTGGC
>NW_017732155.1:308454-329629 GCF_001890085.2 Hipposideros armiger
GGCAGGCCAGCTCCAGGTTGAGCTATTGTTCATCATTTTAGCTGTAGAGGGCACAGCTCACTGGCCCATGTGGGAATCGAACCAGCAGCCCTGTTGCTCAGAACTCAGGCTCTTACCAACTGAGCCACTCGGCTGGCCCCTGAGTGCTACTTTTCAACTATAATTAATCAGCAAAGTTACTTAGCTTCAATAATAATTGTCCTACTAGATAATTTATGTAAGTAACAAGATGATCTGGTTAGTGTAGCTATTGAACTATCATTTAGTGATTTGAAATACAAAGGTGTTATAGAGTTTAAAAGGCAAGCAAGCACATGTTAAAATTCTGCTAAAATAAATACCTCCCATTTCTCATTCTGAGATCACCCTGTAGGTAGGCTTGTATGAGAATCAGGACTCTTTGAAATCATTATTTGCTCCGTGTGCTACAACTAATAATTTTTCCATGTTGAATGAGTTGAAGATAAAGATCTGCTCTTTAGGTCTGAAAGTTAAGTGTAATCTTTTAGGAATGTTGGGAGGAGGCGAGAGAGGAAGCCAGAGGATTTACATTACAATATATTGCCCAATCCTGGGAAGGCGTAAGTCACAGCGAAGGCTGAGGAAGACTCCAGCTGCTGTCTGGAGTTACAATTGTCCTTCCCCTGCAGTCTGTTCAACTAATCCCATGGGGGGGGGGCACATGCACTATCTGTATTTCATCACCTTCCAGTTTCTCTCACCATACTCTTCCTCTTGACCCACAAACACTTCAGAACACTTTGTATGTGAATACAGTGGCTGCCAGTTCGTTGCTGGTGAAAGACTTCGTCCAAAGCTAGACAGGCCGATTCGATTTATATCATCATAGGATACCAAAGTCGTTGAGATGCCGTTAGAAACGATCATTTCTGGTATATGCAGCAATCCAAGTTTTTTGAACTGAAAACAGGTTATGCATTTGTTTGCTTAAAAATAGGATTCTCACAAAAAGTACATTTTTAAAAAATATTAAGAAAAAGTATTATTTGAATTCTCACAGCATTTGATATCTCTGATCGCCTGTTAAACCTAAAGGATATTTCTTTACTTTCTTTTAAAAACAATTCGCTAGAAAAAAAAAAAAAAAAAACGACTTTGCCAAATAGGGGAAAATGGTGATTTAAATATATATGAAAAAATACTTTTAGCCACTTGGATGCATATAACTTTTAACAGTGTATTTATTTTCCTTATTAAATTGTATGTTGTGCTGATTTAAAAAGAAATAACCCCCAAACATTAATGTTTTTTCAGATGTGTACAAATTATGTCTATATAGTTTAATAGTCCCAAACTATTAGAATAAGCCATCATGTGACCTTAAACACAACAACCACATGTTTTCTTCAAGAATGTGAAATTCAAATTTGCTTGGAATCAAAAAGTCCAAGAAATTCAAAATGCCTTGGAATTAAAAGCCCATTTTCAATTCCTACTTGTATTTGCATAACAAAATGTTTAGGTTGGTTAGAGGTAAAAGCACCAGGCTTCTAAGACAAATCAGTTTCATTTTTATTTTTATTACTGTTGTTGCCAGCTTCTCTTCCAAATTACATTTTTAATAAATTTGATCTATAGCCATTTTGAAGGGTGAAAGCCTATAAACACATCTTTCTACTTTAATTGTCTTTATGAAGCACTTACTCAAAAAGCTAGTTTTCTTCCCAATTGTGACACCAGTTTTTATAAGCGAATCTGCCAGCCTCTCAAGACTAACTGAAGCTCACTGCTGAAAATGAATCATAGGGCATTAATATATCCACACTGAAATTTATATTGAAAAAGAAACAATTGCCCTTTCAGGAAGGCTGTGTGAAAATCACAGGTAAAAATAACATTTGGATATCTTTATAGTAATATATATATATATATATATATATATATATATATATATATATATATATATATATATATATATATATATATATAATATTTAACCAGTCATGGTCCCATTGTCAGATCGCTGTTGTCCGTAATTTTAGGTAGTGAAGCACCACACCTTTTGTCATTGAACAGGCTTGAGCAAGTTTTCTACTCTAATTTATGTGTACACTCCTCCCTAGGTGATCTCATCTAGCATCATGCACTTACATTCCACCTGCACGCCCACCTGATCGCCCCCTGGGTTCCAGCGTATGTGGTCCACTTCCGCCTCTACTTGAATGTCTGCCTGGCTCCTTCAAATTAGCATGTCCAAAGTAGAAAGTCCGAGTCCATTTGCCACTTGACTACCCCATCTCAGTTCATAACCCCAGCACTTAATTCTCAGACCCCAAACCTTGGAGGAATCCTTGACCCCTTTTTATCTCCTATACGCCTCATCCATTAGTAACCTAACCCCAAGGGGCTCCTTCGCTATACAAACATGTACACACAGAATCTGACGATGTCTCAGCATCTACTCTGCTGACACCTGGACCGAGCCACAAACGTCTCTCACCTGGACTAAAATATGCTACTGACAGATTTCCTTGCCTCCAGTCAATTCTCCAAATACCAGCTATGGTGTAAATTAGACGACATAAATTAGATAATTACACTCTTCCTCAAAACTTGCCAATGGCCTCCATCCCACTCAGAATGGAATCTAAGCACCACGTGCTGCTATGCCCACCGTGAGCCAAATGCTGGCTGCCTTGTTGCTCACCTCCTTCCACTCTCCTCCTCACTCACTCTGCTCTGTGCACACGGACCTCCATGCTTCCTGGAAACAAGCCAAGCTCATTCCTGCGTTGGGCAGGTGGATGCAGTGTGGATTTCCCCAGGAAGGCAAACAGGGTGCAGTTGGAGACCACAGGATGGGCTTTGTGGAGAGGTAAGTGCAGGTCCAGATGAAGGAGCAAGGAAAGGATGGACTGCTATGCACTGAGAATCAGGGGCAGCTCAGAGGATGGCAGCATCAGGCCCCGCACACTGCCTCCTGGACCATCTTCCCAGGGGAAGCCTGCTTTCTTGGGATCCTGGGTTTCAGATGGACTGTTCCTTCTCTCTGTAACATTGTTCTCAAGATTTTTGGATGGTGCACACTCACACCTCATGTTTTAGCTAAAATACCAATTCCCTGGGGAGGCTTTCTTTTTCTTTTCTTTTTTTTTTAGCTAATCTAGCCCCCTCTACCCATGCTGTCATTCTATAATGTTGCTCATCTAAATTTTTTCTATAGAGTTCTTATAACTACCTGACTTTTCATTATATTTATTTACTTTTTCAATTATTTTATTGCCTCTACCGATAGAATATTGGCTCCATGAAAGATGGGAGGTAGTCTCTTTTTTCCTCACTGTATCCTTTTGGATCCTTTGAAAAACAAATCCTCCCATGTAGGAATATTTTATTCCACTACCATCAGGATAGCTGCTGAATACCAAGTATGGAAACATAAATTAAACCTAAACACCTCAATCTTCTTAGGCCCAAGACTGCTAATATACTTCCTGCCTCCATTACAATTCCCTCAAAAATTGCCAGGATGTCAGAAGGGAGAAGTAGGGGGCAGTTAGGGAAAGAAATGTTGAAGTGTTGATATTCTGAAATATGTCAAATACTGAGAATATTTGGAGTGAAAAAAAATAAAAAAATTAGGTATGAGCATTCCACTTTCATGCCACACAAAAAGACAACTAGGTTACATGGGAATGTGAAGAGAGGGGCTCCATTGCCTTTTTTATTGATGACATGCTATACAAACTCAGCAGTTACCATGGACTGCATGTTTGTGTCTCTCTAAAATACTTACATTGGAATCCTAACCTCCAATATGACACTATTAGGGGGTGAGGTCTTTGGAAGTTAATTAGGTCATGAGGAAGGAGCCCTCACTAATGGGATTAGTGCCCTTCTAAGAGGCCCGTGAGCTAGCTGGCTCTCTTTCCACCATCTGAGGGGACAAGAAGAAGTCAGCTGACTGCAACCTGAAAGAGGACGACATTCACCAGAACCCAACCAGGCTGGCACCTTGATCTTGGACTTTCAGCTTCTAGAACTGTGAGAAGTACATTTCTGTTGTTGATAGCCATGGCATGTGTATTTTGTCATAGCAGCCTGAACTAAGATAGGAGCCATCGTATCTGAGTAGTTGTAAAAATCTCTGGGAAGCACTTTAACAACGCATACTCTTTACTCCACCTCTGGAGTTTTGTTTCTTTAGCTCCAGAGGATTCTAACCAGGTGAACATATTTTGAAGACTGGTAATTGGGAGCAGTGAGCTCTCTAAATTATTTTATTTAAATAGTGAAAGGAGAAACATTAATTTCCTTTAGATGCACAATTAAAAATTATTTTTAAGATTGTCAGGATTAGTGCTTAATGAAAAATAAAGTTTAGGAAATATTAATCCTTACTGATTTATTTCAATGTGTTCACAAGACATTGTTTTTATGACCCTATTGTTAATTTGCATAGGTGTTATCAAAACACTTTCAGCATTGCCTCAGCCTCTCTGTTGGTAAAAATTGAACAATTACAGCATCCACATCACATGATTATTCAAACAAGTTACTATAATTTATAAGTATTAATATGAATGTAACTAATGTAATATTAATAGGAATAATATTTTAGATAACTTTTAAAGTTTTGTTCATATGACTATTTACATTCTTAATTTGTTTACAGTAGCTTTTGCTTGGGTTATTAAACTGATGCCTAAATTTCCTTCAGTTCTGGGTTAATTGGTATAAAAATATTCTATAGTATAAAAATCACTTAAATACAACTTCAGTCAGTATGATAATTAGCCTAATTTCTATTTCTAAAAGTGACTTGAAATTGGTATTTACTATTAAATCCAGGCTGTTAAATTAATACACACATATATGTATAATATACATATATAATATATATACATATATAATATATAAACATATATATATATATATTTCATGTATTTTACTGTACAAAATCAGAAAATGAAAGAAAAAAATGTTGCCTATAACATTACTAGGTAACTCAATATATTTCATGTAAAATTTCATTTTATGGTATGCAAAAGATTTTTATAAAAGTGGAGCTATACAAAAGTAGCATCATACTTTACATATTATTTATTAATTTTTTCTAATAAAGTATATTTTAAATTTTTATGTTAGTTGTCATTTTATCACTTTGTTCAATTATGTGTCCCCTGGAACTTGAAAAGATCATGTGCCTTTACAACTGAAGTACAGGCTCCATTTCATAGGGGAAAACAAACAAACAAACAAAAAAAACAAAACCATTACGCCCTAGTGTAAATCCTCCAATGTGACCTTCCGGGATTCCTCAAAGAATGAAATGGTTCCAGGTATGCCATTCCCATGGTGATCTCTGAGTGAGGACAGTGAGTGTTACCTAGAGCTGCCCAATGGCGTGCTTTAATGAGAACTGCTTCTTCAATTATGCATAGTGACAACAATATATTTGAATAGCAGCAAAAGAGAAGTCAAGTAACACTTCATCTACTTTAATTATGTATTATTCAGAAAGAATTATTTACCTAACAAGAACTCTAGCTCAAAATTGCAACTCCGTGGTATTTGCTCAGCTGTTTAACCTACAGCTCAGCTCCCAGCCATTCAGGTGGTCAGATACACTTTTGCATAATATTGTAGAGGATTCTCTTTTCACTGAAAAGTGAGCAGAAATCATGCTAACATGTCTTTTTTCTTTTTCTTTTTTATTTGTTGCTGCCTCACGCTCTACAGACAATACACCCATCCTTCAACTATACAGCTTCAATATAATTGTATTTCCCTTTATTTCTCACTTTTATGTCTTTGTTTTCAAAGGCAATGGTGTGGAGATAAAAGATTAGGCATAAGAGACGGAATTAACTTTGAGCTCTACAAGGACTTGCTGTGTGTGTGACCTTGGCCACATTACTTACCCTGCCTCTTTCTGGATTTTCTAATTTGTAGAATGGGGATGAAGATATTGCTTACAATTTGGTTGTGAAATTTGAATAATAGGAGACACAAAGATACTCTGTCACCCTATGCAGCCCCAGTATATCTTTCTTTCCTTTCCTGTTACAGTGTTGTACTTTTCTCCATATTTTGTTGTATGCTTATCACATGTTTCAAATGTTCTCATCTTTTTTGTTTTCCTTATTTCCAGAATAATCTCAGCTGCATAAGCTATGACTGGGCCCATCCGACTTATCCTTGTCTTTTTTATATCTTTACATTTATTTTCTTTCAAATCTAACATGTTTTTAGGTGGCAAAGATTCTGAAGATTTCACATAGAAATGCATCAAAAAATAGTTCCACCTCAGCGCCTGATCAATTTATTTTCCACCTTCCCAGGGTGATGGTCGTACACCTGATATACGAATTGTATAACATATTCTTATGCATTTTCAACTTAACTGACATATCACCGTCCTACAAGGTTTTCTTAACCTAAACTGTGTAAAATAACCTTAGCAATGCTTTTCTTTGTCATGAATCGGAATACAGTCCCCCAAATACCTATGACCCACGCCTGCCTGGGCTATATCAAGTCGTTTGTTACATTAGGATCTTTTCCAGCAAAAACATTTTAATTAGCACGGTGATGTTTGCCACTTCTAGTTTTTGGTAACTTCTCAAATGCATGTAAAAATGTCACCGTAGGACTCTTTCCTTTGTCATGTTATTTCACCTTCTCTCATGCGTCCAGTTTAAGGTCAGACCACTGAGGCTGGGGACACCTCTCTTGGTCATCTGACTGGTTTCCCAGACTCCAGGTTGTGGAGGAAGCTCTCACAGGAAATCACTGAATTCTTCATCCTTGACCTCTTTCAGAGTAGAAATCCACGTAGCTTTCTTTAAAAATGTTTCCTTAAAATGGAGACAGTTGATCCAGTGTCTCTTTCCACATCTTTTGGTGCCATCCACTTTGATTTCTAAACCCAGCACACTCCCCTCTTTTTCGTGAACCAAAGGAGATGTTTATAGAGGGAGTACTTATTTTTGCCTTGACCTTCTTTCCTATTTTCTTCGTTTTGACCCTATGAAGGCTAAAGGCCCTCGTTTCGCTCCCTGATTTGAGCGCCCGTCTCTCATTTTCGTTCTCTCCCTACTGCTCTCATTAAATAGATCTGCAACTGGGAATGTCTTGGCTGCTATTAATTCTTTCAGCTTCACTCCTTCACAGAGAGCTCCCTGTGGGCTTCTCTCTTTCACACTCTGCTGGACTCTGATATCCTCACAAACGAGGCACTATTTTCTCACCTTGACATTTCCTCTGGTGTTTGAACCATCTTCCTCTTCTGGAGGCATGCCTCCATCTTGAAGATACCTTTTCCAATTTACCCAGCTTTTTGGAAAGCTGTTAGAGAAATGACTTGAAGAGGCAAACTCTTCTATTTTTCTCTTATACATAAACCCTAAGCTTCCTGTGACCCACCCTCTCCAAGTATTTTTTGCCATTTTTATGCATGTGGATACATATGACCATTTTAAAGTCTGTCTCCATTTGAGACTGACTCTACATATTTGCATCCTTTGTTCAGTTTTAGTTTTTTTCTAGGCCCATGAATTTATTTATTTCTAAATGAATTTTATATTCCCTCCAAATGGGACCATTTTTCTTCTTTAAGAAAAAGAGACATATCCTTAAGTAATCTATCCATTTGTATTTCTCAGTGCCATTGACAGGGGGCAAGCGGGTGGCTGCAACATAGACTGTAAAGCTGAATCTCTCTTTTCAACAATTCACATCCATAACCATCGGGCTTGGAGTTCATTTACCTCTTAAATGTCTATGTGCCCTGTCCAGCAAATGTGATGGTTCAAATACAGTTACTTTTGGCACATCTATTTTCCATTTCCTAGACTCACAATAAGACAACTTCATTTATTTTGGGCTCTAATGGCTGTTATTTATCATATTTGTCCTTCAAGATTTTACACAAAACCTATTTCCCTCTTCCACGCATGACTCCTTATAGCAAAGAGATTCCTCACATTTATGAAGCACAGTATCTCCTAATTTCCCCTTTTTTTATTTTTTATTTGTTTGGACTTGAGTTTCATTTATGATGGACTTAAAAATGTTTTTGGTCTTCCTTCTTTTTGTTTATGTAGCCATAATTTTGTTCTCTCTCTTATTCCCTTTTTTCTTTCCTCTGTAAACGTCCTCCACATTTATGTCTATAATGTGAACATTCTTCCTTCTGCAGAAGCTCTATTTTCTCTTCTTTTTCTTTCTATACCAATTGATCATCACTAAATATTTCATCTGCTTTCTTTCTCTTTCTTCTTTCACCACTACCATCTGAAATCATTTTCTTTTGATATCCTCTTCATCTTATGTGAAGCTAATTTTTTGCTGCCTTCTCCCTCTCATAGTCCCTGAATAATTTATCGTAGACAGTGAAAGTCTGGGACTTAGGTTATTTTAATTGTATATACCTCCTTTCTATTATGATGTGCTTTTAGAGATTTGTATAGATAATGCAAATTTAATATTTCATTATAAAGATTATAAAAGTACAATAATAGCAGCAGCAGCTAATATTCATTGAATGCTTACTAATATTTATTAAGTGCTTATTAATATTTATTGAGAGCTTACTCTATGCCAGTCCCTCTGCAAAGTGTTTTACCTAGCAAAATTCTTGGAAGCAGGTACTATTAGCTCTTCAAATTATAGAGAACAAAATTGAATTTTGCAGATGAAACCGAGCAAGGTAAGGTATAAATTGCTGAAGATTACACAGAGTAAGAGATTGAACTAGCATTCAAATCAGCCAGGATTCAAATCCCCACACGAGAAAACCTCCCCCTAGTATAAGCTCTGTTTAGGCACCGTTATGGAGTGGGGCAAGACATGGCATTGAAGGCCAATGATCATTCAGGTAGACAGTGTGGCAACATGGTGAATACACCCCTCCAAGTGGTGCAGCTGCCTGTCTGCTCCAGCTGAGAGCACCCCGTGCTTATAGAGCCGGGCTCAGTATGTGCCAGAGTTCTCATTAAGTCAAGACAGCTAGGATTCCAAATATTTTGAGTGTCAAAGTTCCCGTTAGACAAGTTGCATCTAATATTTAAAAACTAATTAAACACGATGCCAGCAAAGCAAAGACAACTGCATAATTCAATTTACGGGTTTCTTTTTTCTTTCCTTTCTATCTTTCTTCTTCTGTTTTTTTTTTAATTAAAGTTTATTTGAGTGACAATGGTTAGTGAAGTTACATAAGTTTCAAGTGGACAATTCTGTAATACATCATCTATGTGTCAGAGGATGTGCCTTCCTGGGTGAGTGCAGTCTGACCAGCAAAGTTAGAGAGAGCACTTATGTCTGTTCATACCCCACTCTTCTTCTTTTTTTTTTATTAAGTCACAGCATATTTCTGATGGAAGTAATCAAACTATTCAACTATATGTAGAGCAAAAGATAACACTGTCCTTTTAATCCACTCCCTTCTTCTACTCTTCCTTACCAGTTTAGATTGTTTCTTTCCAGACCTTTGGTTAACTTTCTTTTGCTATGCAATGTACATAAAAGAATATAGGCAATATATACGATATGAAGCAGAGTAATTAGACATACAACTAGGAACTCACATACTAATTTAAGTGATAGAACTTCACGAAAACATTTAAGCTACCTGGGTAGCAGGATCCCATTTCATGCTTCCCCAAGACACACTGAATATATTGCATACCATGTACTGAATTTTGTACATATTATTGCCAAGTTATTTAAAGCTAGTTTTATCTATCTATGTCTCCCATCTAATAAACTGTTGCATTTTGTTACTGTTTATGTTTTATAAAAATGTTCTTTATGTAGACCTCTGCATTGTTTATTTTGCTCTCTGGGAGCATCTAGGCTATCACTGTAACATTAATTTTCACTGCTGCATACTATCCCACTCTGTGACTATACCAAAAGTTTTATCAATCGATTATTATTTTAACGATTGATTATTTTGTAAATATAATGTTTTTAGGAATATTTATGTACCTGGCTCCTGGTGTTCATGTGCAAAAGTTTTTCTTGGTAATTTTCTTAGTAATGAAAATGCTGATGAATCTTAAGACTTTGTTACACTGAGAATAGTCCACAGATCAACAATATCTTTATCACCGCGGTACATGTTATAAATACAGAATTGTACGTTGCATCCCAGACCTGCTGAGTCAGAGTTTGCATTTTAACCAGACTCAAGACACCAGTATAGGATAGGCTTCCTAAGACAATCTCTTCATTTTATATAATTATTTATTTATGCAACAAAACATTTCCAGGAGGAACACTGTCTACCAAAAGCATATTACTAAGAAAATTCGGCCTATGATTACTTTGTATATTTTATTATAAAATATAAACAAGATCACCTGCGGTTTTGCTGTTTTATTGTCTCTTTTAACTAGTACCTGTGGATATTATTATATAAATGTGAAACAATTTTCCCAGCTGGCCATTATATGTAGATGATATTTTGATTCATGTTTCCAGCAAAACTTGTGCTGTCCTCCGTACCAGCCCAAATGAAAAGCATATAAAGGTGATTAACATCATTTTCCTTTTGACATATTTTTTTTCCCATTATGTATCCTTTGATCATGGATAAAGCTAATTTGCTTTAAAACAAAAACAAAAACTTTAAGGTAGTTAGATTATTATCATTTTAACTTACACTTGGGAAAACTGTGACATAGAACTATTTAATATCTCTCCAGGGTCACGAAAGTCACACTGACTAGTCAGGAGCAAGACTTAAATGTATTACTTGTAGTCCGCTCTCTCACTGAGGTACTATGGTTTTCATTTGTTACATAATGTTTATACTTACTATACCATAGCAATTATTGCAATATGAGCTAAGCACAGTCTTAAGATGTTTCTTGCACATTTCAAACATTTAATAATCAGGCATGATAGAGTGAATCTGCAACTAGTACTAATATAATCTACTAAATCACAGACTACAACACACATGATGATATATTTGTATTTCAGATATTGAGACAATTGAAAAATGCTCCCTAAAACTTAATGTAAATTCTATCTGCTAATATAAAAGTTTATATTAGGTAGAAAAAGAAAAGAGAAGAAAAATTATATTTTACTATTGAATAATTTGAAGTTATTTTGCCTAACAAATAGTTATTCATGATAAAGAGTAGTACACATATTTATATATGAATATATTAACCTCACTATTGAGCTACATGATTTTTGAGATTTGATAAAAATGTAATTGTATATTTGTCTCCCTTTGTGTCATTAAAATTTATTTCAATGCAATGTATTAATTGTCATCCATAGAACAAAAATCAGGAAATGAAATGACTCTTATGTTCACTCTTGGAAATTAATATTCCTATTGTTACATTAAAGTAAAAAATAAAATAAAATAGAGCAGTTCAGAACTTTAGGATATTCATTCTTAGATATTAATAATTTTGTTAATTTTCACCCTAAGGGAAACCCTTTTTCCTGCCCCCAAGTAGCTGCTACTGCCTTTGTTTTTCTACCACTCTCTCCAGCACTCACAGGTTCAGAGGGAGGGGAGAGGAAAAAAAAGTAAAGAGAAAGAGAATTTCTTGCTTTGGAATGAGGTTTTATGATGACTTTCTGTGCTCTGTCCTTTGAGATGTGTAAAATCAACACTTTTGTTTTTCCTTTGTGAAGTTCCTTCAACAATCAGTTTATGGATATTTCAGATTTTTCCTTTTAGCCCCTGGTTCTCCCAGCACTCCATTCCATAGAGACTGCTGCCTGTTGGGAGACCCATTACTTTCTAAAGAATCTACTATGGCAGGAATAAAAACAGCTCCATGAAGCTCTGTCTCCCACACCTGGACCATGTGCAGCAGTCACACATTCATTGCTTTGACAAACTCTAAGAATACAGGTTCATCCCTGATTTCTGGGGCCATCTCTCCTTTGCCTGCCTGCTTTGTTCACTTGATTTTTTAGCACGAGGGTCAGACCCCTGGCCACTGTGTCTCCCACTCTCAGAGAGAGAGATCCTTAGCTCTCCACAGGGTATATCAGACTCCCTTCTCCCTGGATAAGCAGACGAGGGGAGGGCACTTCCCGGGAGGTGAGTAACTTTCAATAGAGCAGCACCTCTCTTCCAAAAAATAAAAAATAAAAATCTTCCACAAGCCCTCTGCTTCTGCACCCTCTGCCTCCTTTATACCCAACTTATGTGTGAGGAGCTCAAGTATCATGAAACGGGTTATTACAAGGGTATTTGGAAAGTCTGAATTTTGCTTTTGTATTTGATTTTGGCCTCCGATATCTGTCATACTAAGGTTGGCATACTGAGTTGGCAGAGACACCAGCTCTTCAATTTTACATCCTTATCGTATACATACAATCTTTATTATACAAGCTTTCTCAGCTTTGTAAAAGTTCATTTTAGCCTTTGGAAGGAGGAATGGGAGAAGAGAGTAAGGCATGGAGACGTTAGCATTGACCGAGCACTTGCCGTGTCTCAGCTGTTAGAGGTTCCCATTTGGAAGCTCCTGTCTACTTAGGCGGTTCTGACAGTTCAGGCAGGGAGAATGTATCATCTCCCCCATCTTGATAAGTAAACTGAGGCTTTGATTTTTTCTTGTGCCAAGGGTGACACGGCTGATGAGTAGGAGAACGAGGATTGGACACCTCCATCTGAATGACTCCTAAGCCTGAGATAAATGATACCTCATTTATGCCATTGTTTTTAGAATAAAATAATTCAAAATATGTTGCCTATTACATCTCTCCTCCCACCCACCCTGAGGATGCACTCTGGAACCAACCAACTAGACTCAAATCTAAGATTTACACATGACCTTGGGCAAGTTACTTAACTTCTCTATGCCTCCATTCTTCATTTGTAAAAGTAGCAAAAATGATGATGATACCTGAATTATCAGAATTTAAAAATAATTTTTCAAAATAATTTTTACCAGCTTCATTGGGGAGTGGGTCAGTGGAGCTCCTCACATTGTCATGCCAAGAAGTCATATGACTTTTATGAGCTTTAAATAGGTTAATATTTGCATTTTAATAAATTAGTAGAAGAAGAAGAGTGAGAAAAGATCACTAGACTTTGAATCAGGATCCATGACATTTGAATTGAACTCTTTTAGCCACTAACTGTGTCAGCTTGGGAGTGTCACCTAAATGAGCTCACTGAAGCCAAACACACCATCTTTCCATTTTATTAGGATAATGTCAACTCCTAAACATGGGGCCCTACATAGTATAAGGGTGAGCATCATGCATGCGATCAAAAGGCAAGATAAATTTACAGGACTGGACCTCACCGCTGACACTTCTTGTCATCCCAGTACTACCTTCCCACGTAGTATCTACCTGGTCTCAGTGAAACAATGAAAAGTCACAAAGCACATGCACTCCAGGAAAGGCCTCATGCACACTGAGTTCTAGAAATGATATAGCTATAAAAAGAGACTAAAGCCATCTTGGTTGAACATCAATTCAGCTGCAACCATATACAGTGCTGTTTAAAGTGCAGAGAGAAACAGCACCTTATTAACCTCTAAGAGTGTTAGAACTCCTGTGCACCAGTCAGGGGAGACATGGTAGGCTTAAAGAACAAGTTTTATGAGCCACAAATTGCTCTTGAAATTACAGATCTGGAAAAAAATAAGTATTTCTCCAACACAATTACCTTAGAAAATGGCAATCCTGTTTGCAAGGGTAGTGCTTGATATTGTTTTAAAATTAATTTTAGAATAATTTCTAGTTTTATTGATCAAGAGATGAATTTGCTTCTTAAAAAGGAACTGTGCTACAATATTAGCTCGGAGGTTGGGAGAAATCTTGTGGGTTTAGCCAAGTCAGCAAGGGCTGTCTCTGCAGGGTAGAAAGGAGAAGGCCCTGCTTTGTTAACAAGACCTTCATTTGTCATTCATCAGCTTTATAACTTTCAGAGTCCTCCAGTGAACACTTACCTTCCTCTCTTTGGGCAATTTTTGCTTCATATTACAATTATTTACGTATCTGTCATCAGATTGTGAGTTGCTTCTAGGCAGAAACTGTGTTTTTCCTTCCTGAGTTTCTCAACACCAGCTAGCACAGTGTCTTTTGTATGGGATAAATATAAAGGTTTATTGAATGAATGAACATATTTTTCTTTTTGAAGATTTCATTGGGGAATTGGGGGAAGGGAACAGCGTTGGGGAATCAGGGAAGGGGAACAGACAAGTTGCTGTCCTTTTGTTCTTCAGTCTAGTTGTGGAGGATGTCGCTTCACTGGCCCATGTTGGTATTATCATTGCGCTCTTCCCAGGCGAGGCAATCGGTCGCTGGCCATTGGGCGGCCGCTCACGGTGGCTCACAACAGCCCACTGCAGCCCTACTGCAGCCTATGCCATCGGGGCCGACTCACGGCAGCCCAGCTCCAGGTCCAGCTGTTGTTCACCATCTTAGCTGTAGAGGGCGCAGCATCACTGGCCCTCATGTGGGATCCAAACTGGGGCCCTGCTGCTCAGAGCTGGCGTCCGAAGCCAGCTCTTAACCAAAGCACCACTGGGCCGGCCCAACCCTTGTATCTATATATATATATATATATATATATATATATATATATATATATATATATATATATATATTCACTTTAAGATATTACCTACTAACTTCCACTGATGCCAATATATGTTTCAATTGTATTAACTACAACAAATAAAGCTTTATGGCCAGTAACAATGATTGACTAAATGTACATTATGATCACTAAATAATACAAATTCCAAGAAACTTGATTTCCCTTATAAAGAAAAGTGATGCTGAACTAAAAATAAAGTTTCCAAGTGGATTTTCTTGAACAAAATTGCCCGTATCAAAAACACCATTTGCCTTTGACAGATTCGCTGCCCATAACGGTGGAAGTTCCATGCGAGAGATTACAATACAAACTGAAAGGAAAGTAACAATGGGCAAGTTCTTTTAAAAGGACTCTGTTTACAATTCTCTTGTGACTTAATCTTGTCGATAAATGATTTGTGCTTAAAACTCTGAAGGGTAAACAGTTTTTTCTTGCAATTCTTGAAATTCTTAGTGTTTTCAAGGAAGTGATTGTGATCAGTGCATTGGATTGACTTAATCTAAGGAATGATTACTCTTGACAATAGAAAAGCCAAGAAGAGCTTGATACCATTTGAACGCTTCCTAAACCCTCTTTTCAACACTTCTGGGATAGAGCTCCCTTTCTTCATGTGCTCTTCCTTTTATGTTTCTTGTTTCCATCAATACATTACTTTCCTTCTAATCGCCAAAACTAGACAGTTCTGGATCACCACTGATACCATCTTTCTCATCACCGGTCACATGTAATGGATCAATTATACTCTGAAAACTCTTTTAGGGCTTGCCTTTCTCACTGCCACTAGCTCAGGCCTTTGTAATCTTTTCCCTACTGTAATAATCTTCTAACTGGCCTTCCACTCTCAATTGTGTTTTCTATAATACCACTGGATTTATCTTTCTAAAACACTAATATGCGTACATTGCTTCCCATGTTTAAAAAAAAAAATTTAAATGAACTGTTTCTAAAAACACAGATATAACCCAGTTGTATTCTGGCACCCACTGGCTGCATCTGGTCAGCAAACATGTCTTCTTTGGTCCACAGTGTTTAAAAATGTATTGGTTAACATTTAATAAGTTGGAGGATTAACTTATGATATTTACTGTTTTTCCTGTGAAAGAGCAACTGGCAATGCAGGGTTGGCATTTTTCCTGCTGGGCTGATTTGCTATCCCCACATCATCCTCCCCCCTCAAAAAAGCAAGGGCTCTCCATTATACTGCAGTCCCCACAACTCCCTATTGTTTCCATGTCTCCTTAACAATGAAAGTACCCCTCAGGTATCTGTTGTTATAACTGTTTTACTGGGCTTCTTTTATACCCAATCCACTTCCTTAACTGTATCTTAATGCCACATTCTTGAACGCAGTATTTGAGGCCCTTATAAGCTGCCTTCATTCTCCTCTTTTTATTTTATTTTTCTCTATTGCCCATCTTATGCCTCAACCACATCAAACTGCTCTCTGCTTCCAGAATATGTGCGGGCCAAGGAATTAAAGGCTAGATGCAGACTGCCTGGGGTCAAATTTAGTTTTGACCTTTATAAGCTCTATTATTTTGGACCAATCACTTATCTCTCTCCATCTTAGGTATTTCATTGGCCAAGAGGAGATAATTGTGCCAACCTCATATGATTATAATGAGGACTTAAAAGAGTTAATACATATGAAGCTTTAAACACGTCATGATGCTTGGCAAATTCTAGCAATTGTTAATTTTCCACCAAGCAATTTACTCATTGTTCATTTTATCTTCTAAATACCTACCCGTGTGCTGCACAAATTCTCAATATTCAGAAAAAGGTTGGGACTTAAATAAAAGTGAATTCTTGGGTTTTTCTCTGATGAACCAAATAATTATGAGCTGAATTAATCTTGAAGAGCATCATGGGCAATCCATTTACTGGAAAAGTAAACAAACAACTGAACTAATGTGACAATTAAATAACTTTTCTAAGGAGAATTAATGAAGTAGGAAAAGGACCAGACTGACACCATGGTGACTGAGCTTGTACTTTCTTTTTCTCTTTGGTATATCCACAAGGAGCAGCTACATTCGAATGACAGGGTGGTCATGCAGGCAGGGCTCCTAGAAGGTCCCTATCTGCCAGTGCACACTGTGAGCATGCAGCCACTGCCACCAAAGCACAGGTCAGGATAAAGATGGTGGCAGCGGCCATTTTGTTGAGGACTATCATTTATAAAATTCAGCCCCTCCCTCGTGTAGGGGACTCAGTAAATCATCTTTTTTGGATTATCTCATTAATCCTCTTTCCCTCCTTATCACTCTATCATCCCAGTCAGCAGTGCTGTGTAGTATGCATGCAATAAATGTTTGCTGAATGAATAATTAAGTATAAGTAATATGCCTAAGGTCCTATAGCCATATGAAACCACTATCTGAATGTAGTATCTTCTGAGTTCTCTTCCCGGCATCCTTTCAATATACTTCATGATTGGATGTCTCCTCATTACTAATGCATACCGGTTTGCTCCAATTCTACTGAGCCACTTATATTTCATTAAGCATCTCTTACAGTTCTGACTTTACATGCTCTTCCTCCATTCCTGGAATTTATTTTTTCCCTCTGACTTTTATTCATCTTTTAAAATACAGCTGAAGTTTCTCATCCTCCCCTGCTCCCTCTTTTGAGTCAAGTGCCCATGTTTGTTGTCCCATAGTCAGCCCCATCTGCATGCCCTCCCATTACCACTCATTGTACTATACCCTTGTCTCCACTCACAGAACATGAAATCCTTGGTGGCAGGGAACTCACCCCACTGTACTTTGTGGCCCCGGTACCTAGGAAGAGTTATCAGCAAAGTGTAAATACTCAGTGGATCTTTGTTGCACAACTGTGTAGAACAAAAGACACCATAGTTCCAAGAAGGACAAGTTGGAACGATAGAGATAAATTACAAGATAGAGCAACAAATTGCCAGACTCATGGAACTACTTATCGCCCAGGACTCACTGTTGCCTGTTTGTACCCTTATTCTCTTCTCTTTATACTTCCTACTGGACCCAATAGACAAACATGATTACTTCCCAGTAGAGCTTTCCTACCTGTGCTCTAGGCTATTTTTTCTACTTTCTATTATAAACTTAGTTTGTCACTACCCCCAATTTTCCTTTTTCCAGCTCTGTGCACCCTTTCAAGACCAGGAAAACTTTAAGTAGAGGTTTGTCATCCCCCTCGAAACTAAGAGCCAGTATGTGACAACAAGACGAAGAGTTTCAACAGTAGTTGATCACGAAATAGATGTAATCATGAGACCACATCAACATTGTTAAGTGCCTTTGTGAGCATAGGTTAAAAAAGGCGTCCATGTGGAAGTACAACTTGAGAGAAAACAAGTATTGAAACACTTCAAAGTAATCGGAACACCAGGACTTGAGCGTAAAACCAACTTTTTTGGAGAAGGGAGGGGGGATATGCTTTTTATTTCCAGTCTCAGATTATCTCATAAGAAAGTAAACCCAAGACTAGGTGAGAATTGTGTGGTTTCACTCTGTCAAAACATATTGCTGCTTATAGGTTTAGGGATGCTGCCAATAAAATATTTCTTCAACCCCCAAGGTTCTACTAGGATCGACTCTTGGATAAGATTATTGTTAACAGCCCAAGTGTTGATATAGCCATGAGTTAATAGCTACTGGCAAACAGCAGCCTTTTTTGTTCTGTATGAACAGTTCTTCCTTTACGAGTCTGCCAAGCCAAGCACATTTGGTGTGTTTTCAAAGTGGCACACGGGAGGTCAGTTCATTAATCATTCTCACATAGTGGGAAACAGGGTCTCCTGTCTTGGAAGCCACTGGAAACGCAGTCCTTTCTGTTTTCACTTTTAAGCTCGTAGGTGATATGTTTCCCCCTAAAAATCCCTTCCTTCCTTTCCTTGCTTCCTCGAGGGCTTGTATAGTTCTCCTCTCTTGGTGTTAGAATTCAGATGGCTGCATCAACTCTAAGTAGACAATTGAGTGCGATTGGGTGAAAAGAGGGTATTTTTTTACATCGTAATTTGCTCTCTTTACACATAGACTATAAAATGCCTGGTTAAAATTTGCCTTCCCGAACTTTCCCCTATTAGGACAGCCACCTCGCTGGGTGCACTGGTATGTTCAATATTTGGCAACCACATACCTATATCTTAGGTAGTTGGGACACAGATGAAGATAACTTAAAAATCTCCCCTGGCCTTTGAGCTTATCTTGCTGGCTTGTGATTTAGTGACAGATTGACAGGGGTAGGAGGCCCGACTATGAGACTGTGGGCAACTTCTCAAAGCCTTGGTTCCTCTTTTTTCAAATGTGTATAATTATAAACCTACCTCCCAAAGGAGTCATGAGGCTAAATTTGAAAATATATGTTTAAAAAATCTTTGCCTCGGAAGGAAATTTCCTCATAATTTTCTTTCTCTTTTTCACCTCCTCTTCCCTCCCTCATTTAAAAAATTGTTTTTACCTCCTCCTTTTCTCCTCACTCTCTCCTTTTTTTTCTTCTTCTTTTTTTTTTTGGTTCTCATTTCCCACACGTGAAACACATCCCTTGCTCTAGTTCCTGATATGAATTCCATTAAAAAACGATTCATAGTTTAGTTAATTTGGTTCTCTAAACAAATGAAAGACAAGATTTTTTTTCTTCTAGCCCGAATTCTATTCTTGTTGAAAATAAACTGATTTGCGGCCTGGTTTTCCTGAGGCTTCTCACTGGAAAGGACTCCAGATTTTGGATGACACTGATGCAGCTGGCTCTTTTGTTTGTTAGCGGGGATCATATGGCTGAACATCTAGTGTAATATCAGATGGAACACAAGAGCCTTTCCCCTCTACTCTCTGGATCTCTGTAAAATGTCCTGTTTGTTTTGAAGGTCAGAGTTCTGAGCAGTAAGTGAATGCAGAGTATATTAAGCCTGCCCACGTTATATTCAAAGCTACCAAAGCTGATCAGGCAACAGAGAGCTGACCTTTTATTTGTTTTCATGTGAATATAAAACTCAGACATTTAATTGATTTTGAGCCTCCACAATAGGGGTTTGCATCTTCCTTTATATGCATCTCCCTCTACAGTCCTACCCTTGTCCTGAGTGCCCAGTTTTCCTGCTGTCTTCAGCCTTCCTCTCCCTTTACCTAAACCCATAGTGCATTTGCCTAATGCTTAGCACACTCACTGTTTAAAACAAATGAACAAACAAACAAGTGAAACCATTTGGGGGAATGGTTTCCTTCCATTTCCTTCTACCCTGTTTCCAGTGCTCCCTACTTCAACTATCTTTGCTTTTTTTAAAAGTTTTCTTGACTCTCCTCTCCCTGTATAGTCAATGCATGGTTATATTTCTCAAACGGTAATTTCGTAACAGGCTTTTTTCTTTTTGAAAAAGAACGGGGTATTTCTCCCTGGTTAAGTTACACCTAGTTACTGAACTAAATGACCCCGGTCTAGCCTGACCCAGGTAATAAGGATGTCACTCTCCCCTATTTCTCCAGGGGCCTCCTAAGTACCAGGTGTGGCTTTAACTTCTAAGCAGGAACTAGATACCACGGTAAACCACCTGTCCCCACAGAGACTTGGTTGGCCCATGTATGTTCCCAATGTCCTCTCTCATTTTTCAACTGACTTTAGATTTCTGCAAACATTTCCTATATTTGCAGTGAGTTATTTATCATACATAATTACTTTATTTCCTCTTCTCACCATTACTTTATAATGCTCATGCCTTTCCAACTTTTTATCACTTTCTTCTTTTATTTTTTTTTATGGGTATTTATGGCTTGGGCTTGTCACAAAGTCAAGATAAAGAAAAGAAACATTTAAGATACATAAAAAAATAATCATGAAAAGAATGACAATCATTGGAAAGTACAGCTCAGTCTAGAAGTAAAAATGGACTCTTTCATGACACCAAACACTCTTGGGGCAGATCTCTAGTCATACGCCCCTCTCTCTGTGTCACCCCTAAAACAGTACCAGACACATAGTGGGGAGTTCATGTCTGATCAGTAGATGACTGGATGCACTCCTTTTCTTGAAATCAAAGCTAGACACAGTCACAAAGAGATGTTTGCCATGTATGTGATAATATCACATTGGGGCAACATTGGTTTGACCTGGGCCAGCTGAAGGAATGTTTCTACACTTGTGAAATGAGTTATATATAATTTTAAATATAGCAGTAGTCAAGGACATCCATACCTAAGAGTAATAATTTAATGGATAGGCAAAAATATTGTGTCCACACAGGTTGCAGAATTTGGGATTCTGGCTCTACTGGAGAACTGTGGGAGGTAAAACAGCTTGTTCAGCACTGGAAGCCTCACCCCTAGTGCCCTTTTGAATTCATTGATGCTGAAGTAGGTGCTCTGGATCTTTGGTTCCCATACTCACTCATTGCAGGACCTTGCGGAAGACCCTTAACCACTCCCAGCTTTAGTTTTGTCATCTATACAACAATAAGCTTTAAAAACTACCTAAACTAGATAATGTCTTTGGAAAGTTCTTTGTATTCCAATGTTTGATTTATTCAGCTGTGAGTTAGCATACATCAAACACTTACAACAGCAATTGGCAAGTAGTAAACAAATAGTAAAATGTATATTAGCTTTCATCACCATTCTTATTAGCAGCAGTATTGTTACC